>NC_059277.1:5642500-5655000 GCF_017591435.1 Portunus trituberculatus
TTCAGAACCTGGATAGAATAAAAATAAAGAATAAGAAGAAAGATGAGGAAGGAAGAGGAGGAGGAGGAGGAGGAGGAGGAGGAGGAGGAGGAGGAGGAGGAGGAGGAGGAGGAGGAGGAGGATGGTGGTGGCAGTTTTGAATAAAGAATAATTGAAAAATTGAGGAAGAGGACGAGGTCATGAGTATTGAGAGAGAGAGAGAGAGAGAGAGAGAGAGAGAGAGAGAGAGGAGGAAGTCAATGGTGTAGGAATCATGAAGGAGATGAGGGGAAGAGATAAGGAGGAGAGTTGAGGAGGTAATAAGCGAGGAAGGTGAGAGAGAGAGAGAGAGAGAGAGAGAGAGAGAGAGAGAGAGAGAGAGAGAGAGAGAGAGTACACCTTATCTTCTCTATGGGTGTGGCTGATTATAAAGTACTGTGGAGGTGTCAGGTAAGAGGGGTGGTGGGTGGGGAAGGGAGGGAGAATGGGGGAGGGGGGAAGGATGGGAGGATAGAGTAAGGCACATCCGGACCTGGCCTTCCTGATGGGTTAGAGGGGTCATTATCCTCAAGCAAGGGCCCCTGCTGTGTTCACCTTATGCTTACTGACGGGTTTGTTTATAAATGGTCGTATATTTTGCTTTTATATTCATTTTTTTTTCTATATTATATTTGGTGATTTTTCAGATCATTTTATTATTGTTATTTATTTTTTTCATTTTTTTTTTTTTTAGTAATTCTTCTGTGTATTTGTTATTCATTATTCATCACTTAATCTACTTCTCAATCATATCCACTCATACTACTACTACTACTACTACTACTACTACTACTACTACTACTACTACTACTACTACTACTAATAATAATAATAATAATAATAATAATAATAATAATAATAATAAATAATAATAATAGTAGAAGCAGTAGAAGTAGTAGCAGCAGTAGTAGTAGTAGTAGTAGTAGTAGTAGTAGTAGTAGTAGTAGTAGTAGTAGTAGTAGTAGTAGTAATCACATACGACAGCGAATGATATTAAATTCATGAGGGTTATGGCAGTGAGGGAAGAGCTATTGTTGATTAGAGAGAGAGAGAGAGAGAGAGAGAGAGAGAGAATCGACCTTTACCTACTTTCCTCTTCATTCTCCTTTCCCATCCCTCGATATTTCCATCACAAGACGTCCCCGGCTTTTCCTCTTCCTCCTCTTCCTCCTCCTCCTCCTCCTGCTTCTCCTCTTTCTCCTTCTCCTCCTCCTCCTCTTCCTCCTCTTCCTCCTTCTTCTCTTGCTAATCTTCCTACTCTTTCTCCTCTTCCTCCTCTTCCTCCTCTTCTTCCTGCTCCTCTCCTCCTCCTCCTCCTCCTCCTCCTCCTCCTCCTCCTCCTCCTCCTCCTCCTCCTCCTCCTCCTCCTTCTCCTCCTCCTCCTCTCATCTTCCTGCTCCTCCTCTTCCTCCTTCTCCTCCTTCTCCTCCTCTTCCTCCTCTTCTTCCTGCTCTTCCTCTTCGTCCTGCTCCTCCTCCACCTTCTTCTTTTTTTCTTCTTCTTCTTCTTCTTCTTCTTCTTCTTCTTCTTCTTCTTCTTCTTCTTTTTCTTCTTCTTCTTCTTCTTCTTTTTCTTCTTCTTTTTCTTCTTCTCTTCCTCCTTCTTCTCTTCCTCCTCCTTTTCCTCCTTCTCCTACTCATCCTCCTCCTCCTCCTCCTCCACCTCTTCCTTTTCAAGACTCCCCTACGCATTGACTGTCGTGTCCCTAGTTTACAGAGTCTCCTGCGTCCATTGTTTTCCCTCAGTGTTAGCAAGATCTGAGTCTACATTATGTTATAGGTTTTTCTTTCCTTTTCCTCCACATCATCATATTTACTGAGTGGTGGTGTTGGTGGTTGTGGTGGTGGTGGTGGTGTTGAAAAGTTATTGTTTCCTTACTTTCTTATTTCTTATCTATTTATTTTCTTATTTTCTTTTCTCTTCCTTTTGTTTATCTTTTGTGTTCTTGTTCTTTATTCTTGTATTTTTTTTTGTGTGTGAGAGAGAGAGAATGATTATTGTTTTCTCCATTTTCTATATTGGGTGAAGGTTTTTATGGGGCACTGTGACGTCTGAGGCTCCCTTTGGCTGCCTCTTGTGAACTTCTTCTGTAACTTTGGGATGATTTATGGACAGAAACAGAGAGAATTATGGGAACGATGGGTAGATGAAGGTAGGTTTCTGTTTTTTTCTCTATTTATTTATTTATCTATATATATATTTATTCATTTTGTTATTCCTCATTTATTTCTTTGCTTTCTTAGTTTCCTCAGAAAATTATGACTTTTTTATATCTGTTGCCTCAATGTTGTCTATAATATTCTATTTGTCGCTTCACTTTTCTGTCTTTCGCTCATTCAGAAACGCCTTCCCCTCTCCCTACGACAATTTTCCAAGGCCACAGAGACACCTAGCCAGTTTTTCAAGACAGTTGCTCCTTTTATGAACTAGTAATATTGCCAGTCTATCACCAGAACCATAAAATACTCTTAAAAACACGAGTATCTTCAACTGGAACCTTTGGAAAGTAGTGATGGTGAGACAGCAAAGGGTTTCAGAATACAGGCTTTTCTCACAGCTCCCTCAATATACCAAATACATTCCTTTTTGAAAATTTGTGACTTTTTTTTATATTGTCAAGTCTTATTATTTCACACTTGTTTTTTTTCTATATAATTTTCTTGTGTTTACTCAATTTCCCCTCTTGTATTCATTCCTTCTCTGTTCCTCTTACTCTTTTTTCTCTCACTCCAGTTGGTCTCTTATATTCACTCCTCTTCTCTTCCTCTCACTCCCTCACACTTATCTTTTAATATCACTCTACCTCCCTGCTTGATTTCACTCCTTCCCTCTTCCTCTCACTCTCTCATCACACAACGCTCATTCCCACATCATATTCTCCCCTTCCACACATACCTCTTCCTTTCATTCCTTCATTCCACACTGCTTATCTCCTCTTACCATCCTCTCCTCTTTCATTTGTACACTTCCTCTTCCCTTTATCATTTACCTCGACCCCTCACCTCATCCCCTCCTCGCCTCATCCTCTTATCCCCTCATTCCCCTTGACCCTTCCCTTTGTCCTCCTCCAAAGGGCAATGAAGGGCTGAAAGAATTTAATGGAAATAATCTTGGTGGGCGAAAGGAGTTGTTATGAGGGACGCTAGTTAGGGGCTACAAAAGTGGTTTAGGGTTTTTTGAGTGAGTCATGGATGGAGGGGCTGCTGAGAGAGAGAGAGAGAGAGAGAGAGAGAGAGAGAGAGAGAGAGAGGAGGAATGTTTCATATTAACAGGTATAAAACTTTTCAAATTTTATGCATTTTTCAACACATTATTATTATTTTTTAGTCTCACTTTATGTTGTGATACTTTCTTTTCTCTTCCTTGTTCTTTTTTTTCTTTTCGTTCTCTTCCTCTCCTCGCATGCCTTTCTTTCTTCACGTTCTTTTCTTCCTATCCTTATCTTTCCTTCTCCTTCCATCCTTCTCCTCCTTTTCCTTTCCTCATTAACTTTCTCCATTCACATCCGTCCCTCCCTTTCAGTTCCTCTTTCTTTCCCTTCCCTTCCCTTCCCTTCCCTTCCCTTCCCATCCCTTCCTTCTCTTCCCTTTCCTTCTCTCCCTTTTCCTTCTCTCCTCTTTCCTTCTCTCCCCTTTCCTTCTCTTCCCATCCGATCCCATCCCATCCCATCCCATCCTTTCCCTTCCCTTCCCTTCCCTTCCCTTCCCTTCCCTTCCCTTCCCATCTCTTCCCTTCCCTTCCCTTCCTTCTCCATCCCTTCTCTTCCATTCCCTTTCCTTCCCTTCCCTTACCTTCTCTTCCCTTTCCTTCCTTTCCCTTCCCATTCTTTCCCTCTCCCTCATTCATCCCTTCTCTCACCTCTTCACCTGCCTCTTTCTTTACTGCCCTCACCTCATTTCACCTCACCTCACCTCACCTCTTTACGTAACACAGGCCAACATAACTCGACCTCACTTCGCCTAACGTAACCTTATCTCCGCTACTCCCGCTACGTCACTTTTCCTTATTAATTTCTTAATGGTCAAATTGAACCGAAAATTTGATAAGGAAGAAGATTTTGATGTACAGAGATACTTAAAGAGGGAGATATTATTTTTTCTATCTTGTTATTGATGGCCACAGGAAAATACAAGAACTCCAGACAGAAATCACATAAGACGCAAAACCACCCAGAATTTCCCCTTTTTTTCCGTCTTTTTCCCTTGAAGTAATGGATGATATGTCAACTTTTTTTCCCCTTACTCTTCTCTGACTCTCTTTTTTTTCCCTCGTTTATCTTTACGGCTTTAAGGAACGTAAGGGTCAGGGAGGGAAAATGGGAAGAAACAAGAGGCAGGGGGCATTAAACTGATCTTTTCACCCCCATCACTCCCCACTCCCCTCACCCAACCTTATCTTAGCTTTCCATTATTTACTCCTTTAATCTGTCCAGTACCAGGACGCGTTTTCATATCCATCTTAGTTACTATTTGGTGATTTTTTACAGCTTCAGAATCTTTTGTATGAATTAGAATAGTAAAACCTCTGGCCATTAATCTTCTGACCTCCATAAATCCTTTGTAATGTAAATAAAATCGTCTAATCATACCCAAAAATTAGGGTAAAGATGCGTCTCTGTACTGAAGGGGTTAAGGAACGAACTCGTAAAGGTCAGGGTGGAAAAATGGGAAGACACAAGAGGCAGAAGGCATTAAACTAAACTTTTTTCATACCCACTCCCTCTCCACTCCCTTCACCCATGATTATTCTTGTTATAGTGGGACACATTTTTACCTTGAGATTCGTTTACGATTAGACCATTTTATTGACATTAGAAAGGGTTTGTGGAGCTCAGTAGATTAATGGCCAAAGTCTTCACTAGTTTAATCCACCACATAAGTTTCTGAAGCTGCGTAGAATCACCAAATAGTAAACAGATTGAATATGGAAACGTGTCCTGGTACTTTCTACCCTCCCACTCCCAACCCAACTTTATTCTAGTCTTCCATTTTCTGTCTCTTTAAGGTTGCCCGCCACCCACACACCGCCCGGGGGATTTTTGTCAGTCAGTGGCCGTGTGTGGGCGTCCAGGCGTGGCTCGTGCATCATTTTTGTTTCCCCTTTTTTTTTATAGTTCCTTCTTCCCGTCCTCTCCCTTCCCCTCTCCTCCCTTCCCTTCCCTTCCCTTCCCTTCCCTTCCCTTCCCTTTCTCCCTCCGCAGATCCTATTTCTATCACTGCTTTTGGATCTCCGCCCCGCCGTCAGGAGCCCAATGGATCTGTCACGTCGCTAACCTCCTGCCTTCCATCTCTCTGATCTCTCATTTCCACCATCGCCGCTACTCTCTCTCCCTCTCTCTCTCTCTCTCTCTCTCTCTCTCTCTCTCTCTCTCTCTCTCTCTCTCTCTCTGATTCGATTTTTTGTCTCGTAAATAGCTGGGACATTAATTTATATTTATTTTTATATTTCTTTTCTTCTTCTTCTTCTTCTTCTTCTTCTTCTTCTTCTTCTTCTTCTTCATTATTATTTTCTTCTTCTTTTTTTTCTTCTTCTTCTTCTTTTTTTCTTCTTCTTCTTTTTTTTTTCTTCTTCTTCATCATCATCATTTTTCTTCTTCTTCTTCTTGTTCTTGTTCTTGTTCTTCTTCTTCTTCATCATCATCATTTTTCTTCTTCTCCTCCTCCTCCTCCTCCTCCTCCTCCTCCTCCTCCTCCTCCAGTCCCATTTCAGTGTTTACATTCCCACCAATGGTCACAAATGATTCAATCCCGCTGCCGTCTTGTCTCCACAGTCTTCATTGGTTTCTCGCCCTTGTCTCTCGTTGCCTCTTGCGCCATATTCAGAAACGCTTCCCTCTCTCAGCACGACCATTTTTAAACACCACAGAGACTATTAGCCGAGTTCTAAAGAGTATTTTTCCTGTTGGTAATGCAGAAAAAAAATTTAACATGTCATTTGAATTACAGAAGCAAGCTTAAAAAACCGGGACACTTTAATCAGAGCCCTTTGAAAATAGTAAAGGTGCTGTGAGGCGTGGTAGTGTTTGAGGATATTGGCTCTTGTCTTCTCGTCCTCCTCGAGACGCGGGGCTGCAAGGGCGACGGGAGACGGGAGACCAAAGACACGAAGGCAGGGCGAGGAGAGGAAGAGAGGTGTGGTGTGTGTAATGTTTTTGCTTCACGTGTTGAAAAATATGAGAGGAAAAACACGCAAAGAGAAGGAAAAAATTAAATATCCAATTCACACGGTGGAGTTAATGGAGTTTTGCAGATTTTTTTCCAGTTTTGAGAGAGAGAGAGAGAGAGAGAGAGAGAGAGAGAGAGAGAGAGAGAGAGAGAGAGAGGGGTGCATATCATATTTACATGAAAATATGATCGTATTGCTGACAAAGAGTATGAAAAAACAGATTGCATTATGGAAATAGTTTATCTAGCCTTACCAGAGAGAGAGAGAGAGAGAGAGAGAGAGAGAGATACTAATTTTTATCTTATCTTTTCTCTCTTTCGTATTCAATCAAGTCATTATCGTTTCTTTTTATTGATCCTGGTGTACATTGGAACACTCAATAGCAACACACTCAATGGCAACACACTCAATGGCAACACACTCAATGGCAACACACCTTAGTGACAACAACACACTTAATGGCGGCAACACACTTAATGGCAACACACTCAATGGCAACACACTCAATGGCAACACTTTTCAATGGCAACAACACACTTAATGGTGGGAACACACTTAATGGCAACACACTCAATGGCAACAGCACACTTAATGGTGGCAACACACTCTATGGCAACACACCACAATGACAACACACCACATTAGCAACAATACACTCAATGGCAAAACACCTCAATGGCAACACACCTCAATGGCAAGACACCTTAATGGCAACACACTGAAATATAACCAGCGAAATGAAACACGCAACACAAGCACAAACATAAACACGAATACAAACACTGCAACACTTGAGTCATTTTTGTCATTTTTTGTTTTATTATCCATGCTTTTGTGTTGCTAATAATTATGTTATGCAGTGAGACGGTTAGCGTGGGAAAACTCTCTCTCTCTCTCTCTCTCTCTCTCTCTCTCTCTCTCTCTCTCTCTCTCTCTCTCTCTCTCTCTCTGTAATTTATGTCAACCGCATAACGATCTTTACTGCATGACTGTGTGTGTGTGTGTGTGTGTGTGTGTGTGTGTGTGTGTGTGTGTGTGTGTGTGTGTGTGTGTGTGTGTGTGTGTGTGTGTATGTTTGTGTGTGACCTTGACCTCGTGACCTTTTGAACTCTAAACCTTTTGACTGTGTTCGAATATCACAAAAGCTAGTGACCTTCAAGACTCACTCACCCATCCCTTTCCCCTCTCTCTCTCTCTCTCTCTCTCTCTCTCTCTCTCTCTCTCTCTCTCTCTCTCTCTCTCTCTCTCTAAGGGCGTGTTTTCCAGTATCTCTCTATTTTTCCCCTTTTTTTCCTTTATTTTCCCCGAATCTTCTTTTCCCTTTGATTTTTGCCTTGAAATTCGATATGAGGACCGCCACGCTGTCAGGTCGACGTTGCTGAAGGGAAAACAAACTGAAACAAGACTTAAGGACTCTTCACATTAACTTAAGGATGTTGTCTCGAGTTTTCTTTTATTTTTCCTTCTTTTTTTCATGTTATTTCATTTTTTTTTTTTTCATTCGTTCATGGTATTTGTGTGTGTGTGTGTGTGTGTGTGTGTGTGTGTGTGTGTGTGTGTGTGTGTGTGTTAACGATTTTTTTTATCAATTCAGTTAGTTTTTCGTCATTTTCTTTATCGGTTCCCTCTCTGTGTAATGTGTATTGAATGAGGCGTGATATAGTCTCTCTCTCTCTCTCTCTCTCTCTCTCTCTCTCTCTCTCTCTCTCTCTCTCTCTCTCTCTCTCTCTCTCTCTCTCTCTCCGTGTGTGTGTGTGTGTGTGTGTGTGTGTGTGTGTGTGTGTGTGTGTGTGTGTGTGTGTGTGTGTGTGTGTGTGTGTGTGTGTGTTTGTGTTTGTGTGTGCCTGTGAGTGTTCGTGTGTGTGTGTGTGTGTGTGTGTGTGTGTGTGTGTGTGTGTGTGTGTGTGTGTGTGTGTGTGTGTCCGGATCTTCTGTGTACCGTATCGTGTCTCTAATTCAGCGTAACCTTCAAACTTTTTACATGATGGATTGTAATAGCCAAGTTTGTGATGGTGCCTCAGATTGTAGCAAGTTTTTCCTCTTTTTTTTCTTTCTTTTTTTGAGGGGAAGATGAGAAATGGCTAAGTTTGGTATATCTTTCTTCTTTTCCCTCTTCTTCCTCTTCCTCCTCCTCCTCCTCCTCCTCCTAATGCTCTTGTTGTTTTTGTAGTTGTTGTTTTCTTCTTCTTTTCTTTTTCTTTTTCTTTTTCTTTTTTCTTTCTTCTTCTTCTTCTTCTTCTTCTTCTTCTTCTTCTTCTTCTTCTTCTTTTCTTTTCTTTTTTCTTCTTTTCTTCTTCTTCTTCTTCTTCTTCTTCTTCTTCTTCTTCTTCTTCTTCTTCTTCTTTTTCTTCCTCCTCCTCCTCCTCCTCCTCCTCCTCCTCCTCCTCCTCCTCCTCCTCCTCCTCGTTTCCTTCTTCTATCAATAGAGAACTTTGAAAAGGAGATTGGACAAATTTATGGGTTTGGATGAAAGGTGGAAATAGGTCGCTATGTTTTATGCATTGGTTGCCTCATGGATTCCTGTGGCTCCCTTGATTATCTCCTTTATTCTCTTCTACTTCTTCTTCTGTCATCTTTCATCTTTCCTCTCCATCCTTTACTTTCTCCTCTCGCTACCTTTATTTTTTTTCTTTCTCTAGTAAAGAAAGCCAATGAAGTAATTAATCTGTATTTTCGCTACACACTTTTCCTTTTACCTCCACCAAATTCCCCTCTCTTCCCTCTCCCTCTCTCTTTCTCTCTGTCTCTCCTATCCTGTCTCCCTTCTCTTCCTATCCACTCCCTCTCCTTCACCTGATATCTCCCTTCTCGCCCTCCTCTCCTCCTTCCTCTTCCTTATCAAAGTTTCTCTCTGTTTTGTAAATATTTGCTGACACTGATGAGACTGAACGAGGAGTCTAACACTATATACACCCCAACTACACACCGTCTACACCCTGTCCACACCCCGTCATACACCCCACGTGCACACTAGCCCCAATAGTACACACAATCAGTACATCCAAACCTGCACATCCTATCATTTACATTATTTTCTACTCCCAAGTCTCTACCCACCCCTGTTTACCTCCCAGTCCAGTTACACTCTAGAGTACACCTTTATTATCTACACTCATCTCTCTACTCTACCAAGCTTGTTCACCTCCCAGTCCAATTACACTCTAGAAAACACCTATATGTTTGTTATACCCAACTCTGCACTAGTTCGTTCTCCTCTACACCCCAGCTACACCATAACCTCAACTCTTACACCTCCACTTCAATAATTGCATCGTTTTCTCTACACCTAAATGATTGTACAGGGTTTCATTTCACCCCTTCACCATCACCTCATCCAACACATCGCCCCGTCCTCGCCACACACGCGGTACTAGCACAGTTAACAGGACGGAGAGGACTAGAACAGCTCGTATTCTCAAACACCTCTGTGATTCACGTCTACTATTTCAGGACATTACTTAAATTTACATGAGTTTATGTTTAGGTGTTTTGCAGTTCTAGAGGCAGACTGATAAGATTTCTTCTACATTATTGGTGGAGAAAAAATCATCAATAAACTTTGCTAGTCATCTCTGTGGCCTTTCAAAACAGTCGCTGTGAGAGAGCAAAGCGTTTTTAAGCAGGTTTCTATGTTTCTAGAGGCAGATTCACAAGATTTCTTCATTATAAACTGGAGTAACACTCTTGAAAACCCCGCTAGTCATCTCTGTGGCTTTGGAAACAGTAGTGGTGGGAGAGGAAAGCGTTTGTGAATATGGGCTCAGTAATGGACACGTGGACCGGCAAAGAGGGGGTCGATACGGGTCAGGGTGTAATTTGAGGTTCCCGGGAGTGGCGGCGGAACGAGAGGATGAAGAGAGTTAAATGTTGATTGTATAAGTGTCGTGTGTGTGTCCTATAATTTTGTTCTACCGTGGTATTTGTGTGTGTGTGTGTGTGTGTGTGTGTGTGTGTGTGTGTGTGTGTGTGTGTGTGTGTGTGTGTGTGTGTGTTTATATTCCGAGTGTGTGTGTTTGTGTTGAATAGCTTGTTTATTGGCTGATTCATGTGGTTTTCTCACTCTTTCTCTCTCTCTCTCTCTCTCTCTCTCTCTCTCTCTCTCTCTCTCTCTCTCTCTCTCTCTCTCTCTCACATCATTGCCGGGAGGATATGAACGTGCAAACGATGAATGAAAAAATTATGCAAGGAATAAAAGTTTTGTTTCTCTCTCTCTCTCTCTCTCTCTCTCTCTCTCTCTCTCTCTCTCTCTCTCTCTCTCTCTCTCTCTCTCTCTCTCTCTCTCTGTGTGTGTGTGTGTGTGTGTGTGTGTGTGTGTGTGTGTGTGTAAGACAACGAAACAATAAAGTTATATAATTCCTTCTTTTATTTGTTTTCTACTGTCCACTATTGGCCCAGAAGCAGATGAGGCAATTTTGTCCGTGGGAGTCAACAACACACACACACACACACACACACACACACACACACACACACACACACACACACACACACTCGTCAGCTGTTGTCAATCGATAGAGGGCGAGGCAGGGCAGTCCGTCAGGTGCTGCCATCTCTCGGGCGGGGAGGGAACTGGTGAGCTGTGACTGGTGGGTTGGTTGGCTGGTGGGTGTGTGGTGCCATCTGGCGGTGAGGTGCGCAAGCCAGTAGTCCCTCCCTGGCAGCGATGGAAGGTGGTTCAATGCTCGCTGCGGGAGAATGTTGCGTCATTTGAACCACACCCGACTGAAGGAGGGAGGGGAAGGGGGTGTCTGTGTGTGTGTGTGTGTGGTTCTTCTATGCTAACTCGGTTTTCCTTCAAGATGACATTTTCTTCCATTGTTCTAGTTTCGTTAGTTTTATTTGTCTATTCATGTTAGTAATTTTGAAACAAAAGACTCGATCTCTCAAAATGGTATGTTTCAAAGGCCACTAAGATGAACACAGGTTTTTAATGATGCTTTTCTTACAAATATTATAGACTTCGTTATATTATCACTGTAGTCACGAAAATTATCTTGAATAATAGTGAGAATTTCCGTGAACAGCTGTTAGAACTCGTAATTGGACGTGGGAACTTCTCAGATGACGAAAGTTGATAGGTAATATCTGTCCTGTCGTACCGTCATTAACTATAACTATACACCATTGCACAAAGTTTTGATTTTCAGCACAATTGTAACATGTCTTAATATGATTTGACTTCATTTAACCTCTTCATTACTGGGATACATTTCTACCTTGACATTTGTGTACCATTAGACCGTTTTATTGACATTAGGAAGGATCTATAGAGGTCAGAAGGTTAATGGCCACAGTTTTCAATATTGTAATCTCTTCAGTACTGGGATGCATTTTTACCTTGAGATTTGTGTCAGAAGATTAATGACCACAGTCTTTACTATTCTAATCCCCCACCTGAGTTTCTGAAGCTGTATAGAATCACCAAATAGTAACCAGAATGAATATGGAAACGCATCATGGTACTGAAGGGGTCAAGAGTGAGGTTTTAAGACATTTATCCCTTTCTTTTAGCTAACTCTCGGAACTGTAAGGGGACTGCCAACTAAACAAGCCATTTTTCTTATTTATTCCTTTTTACTGCCCTTGACAATCTTCCCCCGCTTACATAAAAAAAGGGAGTTAACAAATAGCCACTGCATTTTTAGTGGTGAATTCCTCTCTTACTGATCACGTGGAAGGCAAGGAATACTGTACCGGGCCATAAGCAGGTGTTTGTGTTGCCTAAATGACTCACCTCTCCTTGCACACCTGACCCGGCTCCACACACACACACACACACACACACACACACACACACACACTTTCCGGCCTTCACATGTTGAGTTCAATTAGATCAAACAGGTGGAAGCATGAATGATTGAGTGGCCGCGCATTGCAATCAGACCCAGCAAAAGGATAAAGGAAAAAAAAAGAATAAATAAATGAAATAAACAAATAAATATACTCCCAGTTCATACCATGCATTTGCTATACAGCCATGTATGGGAACCTTCCTGAAACCCCCATTACTCCATCCATACTCCAATTATTACAAGCGAGTTTGGTAAAGGTGGTAGAAAAATGTCACATATTTATACTAAGGAAAGAATATGTATCAATTTAACAATACATAGAAAACCCACCTTCCTCCAAAGCCCCATTAATTCAAAGTAACCTTCTTTAAAATTTACGATACAGGAAATTAATGGTTTGCTCTAGTTTTAGCGTGGTGTCCCTTAAAATCCGAGGCGAGGCACCGTTTTCTCTGAGGCGTTGCGGCAGATTCAGCTTCTCTCCCTCTCTGTCCCCGCTACACGCCGCCCTTGCACGGGAAACTG
>NC_059277.1:5660000-5682500 GCF_017591435.1 Portunus trituberculatus
TTTGGCATTAAGTAATTTTCCTCCGCTCTTTTTTTTTCTCTCTTTTCTTTATATATTCACTCCTATTGTAGTTTCCTCACCTTTCACAAACACTTCCTTATGTTTCCCTTTCTTTCTTTCCTGTTTTCCATTCTGTATCATCTCCTTCCTTTCGCATTGTGTATTTTTCCTCCTCACTCTTTTCTTTTTCTCCTATCTCTCTGTATTCACTCTTCTTCTAGTTTCCTTTTACCCTTTCACCTTAATTTCCTTCCTGTTTTCCCTTGTTTATCATCTCTTTCATTACGCGCCAAGTATTTTTTTTCCTACATTTTTTTCTTTTTCCTATCTTCATTCATTCACTCCTATTCTAGTTTTCTTCACCTTTCATCAAATTTCCTTACGATTCTCTTAATTTCCCTGCTGTTTTCCCTTCTATATTATCTTTTTCCTTCGTTTCCTTAAGTATTTTCCCAACACACTTCTTTTTCCTATCTTTATTTATTCACTCCTATTCTAGCTTAGTCTACCTTTCACTAAGTCTTCCGTTGAGCGGCTCACCTGGGGCGCCGCTCTGGTTCAGGTGAGGCGAGGAAGGACACACGGGGCGAGTTCCATTGTTCCCTTTGATTGAGAGGCGGCTGAGGAGGAGCAGGAGTGAGGGAAGAGGCGCCTTGTCCTCTCTTGCCTCCTGTATCATCACTCTTGCTCTTCTCCTCTTTCCCGTTTTCTTTGACATTTTTCTCCTCTTTCTCATCTTTCGTTCCTCTTTTGCATCTTCTATTTTTTTTTTTTTTCGTCTTTTGCATTTTATTCCTTGTCTTCTTTTTTTCTTTTTATCCTTGTTTTTTTTGTCTAGTTTTTATTATTTTCTTTTTTTCATATTTCTTCTGTCTCTTTTTCTTTCTTTTATCTCTTCTCTTGTCAATTTCTTTTCCTCTTCTGTTCCTTCTCTTCTCTCTCTCTCCTCTTTCTTTTCTATATTTTTTGTCCTCAGTGAAGGGAAGGTATAGAGGGAGGAGAAGCGCACACACACACACACACACACACACACACACACACACACACACACACACACACACACACACACACACACACACACACACACACAAGTATTGCAGCCTGGAGACAAAACTTAGAGGCTCCGAAGAAAACTTACTGAGACTTCTAGGAGTTATTAAATCTCTCTCTCTCTCTCTCTCTCTCTCTCTCTCTCTCTCTCTCTCTCTCTCTCTCTCTCTCTCTCTCTCTCTCTCTCTCTCTCTCTCTCTCTCTCTCTCTCTCTCTCTCTCTCTCTCTCTCTCTAAAATCTTCACCCTGGCCATCTGTGGGGGCGCCTCGAAATAATGGCCCTGCTCTCACAAATTACCTTTGTTAAAGTGACGACGTGCCCTCGCCCATTGATCTCACGCAGAAGGCACCGACGGAGAGGCAGTAATAGTGGTGGTTGTAGTAGTAGTAGTAGTAGTAGTAGTAGTAGTAGGAGGAGGAGGAGAGTAGTAGTTGTAGTAGTAGTAGTAGTAGTAGTAGTAGTGGAGGAGGAGGAGGATGTACAGGGAAGATAGACCGGTTTACTGATATCTTCCTTACTTCTCTTCTTACTATCTTTTATAGAGGAGGAGGAGGAGGAGGAGGAGGAGGAGGAGGAGGAATAGGAGATGGATTAAGACAAGAAGGACACGGAGAAGGAGTAGGAGGAAAGGATTAGTAGGATAAACTGATCTACTTACGTCTTACTATTGTTCTTTTTCATTCTTCTTGTTTAAGTAGGATTAGGACAAGAAGGAGGAGGAGGAGGAGGAGGAGGAGGAGGAGGAGGAGGAGGAGGAGGAATGTACTGGGATTATAACACCATAGAAAAATAAACTAGAGAGGGAAAATAAAGGGTTAAATTATCTATAGCTTTCTTTTTTTACTTTTCTCTAATATTTTCTTTTCTTTTCGTTTGATATTTTTTTTTTTTTTTCGGTTTCTTGTCAGATTTTGTGTGAAGGTCTCTCGGTTTGAGTCTCTCCTTGTTCTTGTTATTGTTGTCATTTTGTATTTATGATTTCTATTTTCATTTTATTTCATTCTTCTTTTTCTTCTTTGATTTTTCTTCTATTTCTTATTTTTTTTTTCAATCTTATCATCACCACCAGTGCCACCTTCTACTACTACTACTACTACTACTACTACTACTACTACTACTACTACTACTACTACTACTACTACTACTACTACTACTACTACTACTATTACTACTGATACCATTACCACTACCAATGCCACTACTACTGCTTCTACTACTACCACCACTACCACTACTACTACCACTACTACTACTACTACTACTACTACTACTACTACTACTACTACTACTACTACTACTACTACTACTACTACTACTACTACTCTATTTCCTTCCTCCTTCCTCCTCTTCCTCCTCCTCCTCCTCCTCCTTCTCCTCCTCGTTCCTCGATGTTCCTCCTCCTCCTCCTCCTCTTCCTCCTCCTCCTCCTCCTCCTCCTCCTCCTCCTCCTCCTCCTCCTCCCTCCTAATTTCCTCCACATCCCGAAATTGCCTCCACCCTTACACTCACGCGGGCCTTGGAGAGACTTTCCCTCTTTCCTCCGTCTCCATTTTCCCCTCAGGTAAAATATTTGATTCCTTTCCTCTCATCTATTTTTCCTCTTTCTCTTCTTTCTCCTCTCTCTCATCCTCCTTATCCTTTTTTTTCTTCCTCTTTTTCTTCCTCCGCCAGTTCCTTCTCTTCTCTTCTCCATTCATTACATCCTTTTTGCTCTCTCTCTCTCTCTCTCTCTCTCTCTCTCTCTCTCTCTCTCTCTCTCTCTCTCTCTCTCTCTCTCTCTCTCTCTCTCTCTCTCTCTCTCTCTCCTTATCTCCTTCCTATCTCTTTCCTGTCCCTCCTCTTCCTCTTCCTATCTTATTTCTTCCCTCCATCCTCCTTCCTTTCTTCCCACCTTCCTTCCTCCTCCTCCTCCTCCTCCTCCTCCTCCTCCTCCTCCTCCTCCTCCTCCTCCTCCTCCTCCTCCTCCTCCTCCTCCTTTTCCTCCTCCTCCTCCTTCTCCTGAGAATCCTTAACGTCCTTGGCATCCTTCCAGCCTCCCAAAGGATCCATGCTGCATCCTCCTCCTCCTCCTCCTCCTCCTCCTCCTCCTCCTCCTCTTCCTCTTCCTTCACGCAATTTTTTTAGTTTTCTTGCTTTCCTTTGCTTTGGTTGTTTTCCCTCCCCCTTCTCTCTCTCTCTCTCTCTCTCTCTCTCTCTCTCTCTCTCTCTCTCTCTCTCTCTCTCTCTCTCTCTCTCTCTCTCTCTCTCTCTCTCTCTCTCTCTCATTCTTTCCCCAGCCTCTTAACTTACGAAGGTGGGAGAAACACGCGTGGAGAGAATCTTTATTCCCTCTTTTTTTCTCCTTCCCGTCTCTCTCTCTCTCTCTCTCTCTCTCTCTCTCTCTCTCTCTCTCTCTCTCTCTCTCTCTCTCTCTCTCTCTCTCTCTCTCTCTCTCTCTCTGAAAAGGTAAGTCAGAGAAAGTCTAATACGATTTTTGAGATTAAGCTGTTTCTTTTCTCGTCTCGTCTCTCTCTCTCTCTCTCTCTCTCTCTCTCTCTCTCTCTCTCTCTCTCTCTCTCTCTCTCTCTCTCTCTCTCTCTCTCTCTCTCTCTCTCTCTCTCTCTCTCTCTCTCTCTCTCTCTCTCTCTCTCTCTCTCTCTCTCTCTCTCTCTCTCTCTCAGGACATTCACCTCCTCCTCTGGTCCACTCTTCATGGCATGCCTTGTTCTCATGACACCCACAGGTAAACACAACACACCTAAGTGACACATACCTATACTTCGAAATCCACGACCTACTGACTCATGGGTAAACACTGACTCACTCTGGCTTGACCCTTAGGAAACTGTACATATTAAAAATGATATTAAAGGTGTAGTGGGAATGAAGAGCTCTGGTGTCTCTTAAGGGGCGAACAATAGGGGAATGAGAGTGGTGAAGGGAGTGCAGGGCAGGGTTTGAGGTGAGGGTGGGCAGTGTGTAGAGAGTCAGTGCTGTAGGTAAGTGAATATTAGATGGATGTTTGTTGAAGTGTTTGCCTCGTCTCTAGTAATTGGTGGGTGTAGGCCAGTGATATAGTAGTGGTAGTGGTGGTGGTAGTAGAAATAGTAGTGTTGGTGGTAGTAGTGATGGTAGTAGTAGTAGTAGTTGTAGTAGTATTGTAGAAATACTAGTGTTGGTGGTGGTAATGATAGTAGTGGTAGTAATAATACCAGTAGTAGTAGTAATAATAGTAGTAGTAGTAGTACTAGTAGTGGCAGTAGTAGTAGTAGTAGTAGTAGTAGTAGTAGTAGTAGTAGTAGTAGTAGTAGTAGTAGCAGTAGTAGTGTAGTAGTAGTAGTAGTAGTAGTAGTAGTGTAGTAGTAGTGGTAGCAGTAGTAGTAGTAGTAATGGTGGTACTAGTAGTAGTAATAGTAATAGTAATAATAGTAGTAGTAGTAGTAGTAGTAGTAATAGTAGTAGTAATAGTAATAGTAGTAGTAGTAGTAGTAGTAATATTAGTAGTAGTAGTAGTAGTAGTAGTAGTAGTAGTAATAGTAGTAGTAGTAGTAGTAGTAGTAGTAGAATCTTAAATCAATATTTCGTGATTTTCCTTTGTTTAAATTTTCGTTTCATAAAAGTCCTGATGCATTTCATAAAGGTTCGTGTGTGTGTATATGTGTGTGTGTGTGTGTGTGTGTGTGTGTGTGTGTGTGTGTGTGTGTGTGTGTGTGTGTGTGTGTGTGTGTGTGTGTGTGTGTGTGTGTGTGTGTGTGTGTGTGTGTGTGTGTGTGTTCATCAGAAAATTGCATCCGTTTCTGATCATCTTGGCCTCAGTGGATATATCCGAACTGATATACGTAGTACGTCCAGACAGACAGACAGAGAGAGAGAGAGAGAGAGAGAGAGAGAGAGAGTTTCGGTATCAAGGTCTCACTTTTGGCAATAACTTGATAAAACTTTCAATCCACTTAAAAGAACAACACTTGGCAGCTATCAGGCGACATATCTCTCTCTCTCTCTCTCTCTCTCTCTCTCTCTCTCTCTCTCTCTCTCTCTCTCTCTCTCTCTCTCTCTCTCTCCCTTTGTAGAATTGAAAGTGCAAGGTGGAAAAAGATAAACAGAAACAAACAAAGACAACACGAGTTTCTAAATGCGCTACTCTCTCATATTGACTTCCTACATTCCTCCCTCTCTCCCTCTCTCTCTCTCTCCCTCCTCTCTCTCCTCTCCCTCTCCCTCTCCTTTTTCTCTCCTTTCCTCCATTTCTCCACTCTCCTTCATCCAACGTCACTTCCTCCTCCTACTCTAACAAGATGACATCCTTACCACTACTTTCCTCCTCCTCCTCTCCTCCTCCTCCTCCTCCTCCTCCTCCTCCTCCTCCTCCTCCTCCTCCTTTAGAAGACGTCAGCAGTTTAAAAGCAAGCGTCAGTCCCCGTCAGAATTGATAATCTTCTTCCATTGAGGGGAAAAAATTATGGTGTGGTCATATGAGTCCTTTTTCCCTCTTTTTCCCCTCCTTTTTTCCCCTCCTTTTTTTCTCCTCCTTTTTTCCCCTCCTTTTCTTCTTTTTTTCATATTTTTCGTTTTATTTTCTGCTTCGTAACTCATTTGTCATTTTTCTTGTCTATTTTCTTCTCTTTTTTTTTCCTTCCTTTCCTTTCTCTTTTTTTTCGTGTTTCATTTTCTTTTCGTAACTGATTTTGTCATTTTTGTTGAGTTTTTTTTTCTTTTCTTCTTCATTATCTTTTTGTTCGTTTTTTCTTTTACCTTTTCTTTTCTCTTGTTTTTGGTCTTGTTGTTGTTGTTGTTGTTGTTGTTGTTGTTCTAGTTCTTGTTATTTTCTTCACCACCAGTACCTTTTCTTTCTCCTCCTCCTCCTCCTCCTCCTCCTCCTCCTCCTCCTCCTCCTCCTCGTGCGTGTGGGGTTGAGTTGAGTGCATTAGGGCCGGTGTGGAGTGTGGAGTGTAGAGTGGAGAGTAGAAAGTAGAGTGTGGAGTGTCTGGCCTGTAGAGTGTGTGGTGTGTGGTGTGTGGAGGGAGAGTGAGAGGGAGAGTGAGGGTGAGAGTGATGGTGAGAGTGGGTGCCTCGCCTTATCAGTGGCTGCCTCAAATTCTACAAAGTACTGACAATGCTTTGAGAATTCTGCCTCGCCTTACTCCACGTGAACCTGTGAATTTGTGTCTCTATATAAACATCTATCTATCTATCTGTCTGTCTGTCTATCTATCTATCTATCTATCTATCTATCTATCTATCTATTTGTCTGTCTGTGTGTCTGTCTGTCTGTCTATCAATCTATTTGTCTCTGTCTGTCTGTCTATCTATCAATGACAACCAAACTCACAAGAATTTGGAGTTTTTGGGTACTAGAGCTCAATACTTTACGTGGACATTACTATTACTACTACTGCTACTACTACTATTACTGCTGCTGCTACTATTGCTACTACTACTGCTGCTGCTGCTGCTACTACTACTACTGCTGCTACTACTACTACTACTACTGCTGCTGCTGCTGCTGCTGCTACTGCTGCTGCTGCTGCTGCTACTACTACTACTACTACTACTACTACTACTACTACTACTACTACTACTACTACTACTACTACTACTACTACTATAATTACTACTACTACTTCTTTTATCCCCCCCCCCTCTCTCTCTCTCTCTCTCTCTCTCTCTCTCTCTCTCTCTCTCTCTCTCTCTCTCTCTCTCTCTCTCTCTCTCTCTCTCTCTCTCTCTCTCTCTCTCTCTCTCTCTCCCAGTACAGTAGGTTTCAGGAATTAATACGGAGGAGTAGAAGTGACGAGCCGCCCTTCGCCGTATCCCCAGCAGGAGTGAGTAGCGGAAACGGCGTGGCGTGGTGTGGCGTGGCGTGGCGTGGCGCGCGACCTGCCATTAGGGCTCATAATTAATGGGTAGCGACGGAGGCAGCTGTGACTCTAATGGATAGGGAGGGAAAGAGGAGTGAGGCCTTGTTTTGTAGTGTTGGGTGAATGGTGAGTGTGATGGGTGATGGTGGTGGGTGATGGTGAGGGATGAGTGTGATGGTGATAGGTAATGATGAGTCATGGGTAAGGTGGGTGCTGGTGATGATGATGGTGATGGTGAGGTGGGTGATAGTGATGGTGATGGTGATGGTAAGTGGGTGATGGTGGGTGATGGTGACTGAAGGACCCGTATCCTCAGACACTTCTCTGCTTCACTTCCACTATTTTAAAAGCCTTATTGAAATTTACACGAGAATTTTGAGATGTATTTACAGATCTAGAGGCAGAGTGACAAGATTTCTTCATTATTAACTGTAGAAACACTCTTGAATCATCCTTGTGGCCTTGGAAAACAGTGTAGTGAGAGAGAAAGAGAGAAGAGCGCTTTTTACGGATCTAGAGGCAGAGTGACAAGATTAACTGGAGAAACACTCTTTATAACCCTGCTAATCATCCCTGCGGCCTTGGAAAACAATCGTGGGGAGAGAATAAAGAGTTTTAAGGGTATATTTACTGTTCTAGAGGCAGAGTAACAGGATTTCTTTATTATCAACTATAAAAACACTCTTGAAAACCTTGTGGCCTTGGAAAACAGTCGTAATGAGAGAGAAGAGTGGTTTTTAGAGTTCTAGAGCCAAAGTGACAAGATTAACTGTAGAAATACTCTTGAAAACCCCGCTAATCATCCCTGTGGCCTTGGAAAACAGATGTAGTGAAAAAGAAGAGCGCTTTTTTATGATTCTAGAAGCAGATTGACAAGATTTCTATTTTATTAACTGAAGAAACACTCTTTAAAACACCGCTAATCATCCCTATGGCCTTGAAAATAGTTGTGGTGAGAGAGCAAAGTGTTTTAGAATAAGCAACACGAATGGTGATGGCTAGCGAGGTGTCGTAAGGGCGGTGTTGGGCTGAGAATGGGAGGAAAGGCATTGTTTTCTTAATATAACAATGCACTGCTATAGAAAGCTACAAGACGCGGTAGCACTCTAACTAATAACTGGGACAATCAACTTTTATTCTCTTACTGATTAATTTTACACCTTTCCTCTCTCCCTCACTTCTATTTTCCATTTTTTTTTTCAAGTCTATTCATTTCTCACCGCATGTCTTTATTTCCTCCTCCTCCTCCTCCTCCTCCTCCTTCTCCTCTTCCTCCTCCTCCTACACCTTTTTTTTCATGAGAGTAAGAATAAGTGGAAGGGGAAACGTGAGAGTAGAGAGTGGAGAGGAGGGAGTGTGTGTGTGTGTGTGTGTGTGTGTGTGTGTGTGTGTGTGTGTGCGTGTGTGTGTGTGTGGTAAAGTTTCATGGGGGAAAACTGAGGGGAAAAGGGAGAGGATGTGAGAGTAGAGGGAGAATAGGAGGGCAGGTAGTGTGAGGGGACTTGTATGAGGGGAGGGAAGATGTAGAGAGAGAGAGAGAGAGAAGGGGGGACAGGTGTGTAGGAGGGAAAGACGAATACAAAGTGAGAGGGGAGAATAATTGTCTCTCTCTCTCTCTCTCTCTCTCTCTCTCTCTCTCTCTCTCTCTCTCTCTCTCTCTCTCAGGTCTATCTATAACTCTATTTCAAGTATCTGTTTGTTTATTTGTATGTTTCGTATTTACCTGAGCTTCTTCCCGCCCGCCCTCCAGCCGCCAGGCTCCTGATATCCGGCTTCTTCCTCCCCCTCACCCCCTCTCTCTCTCTCTCTCTCTCTCTCTCTCTCTCTCTCTCTCTCTCTCTCTCTCTCTCTCTCTCTCTCCTCTCCCATCATGGTTTCTCTCTAACTTGCTTCCCTCCTCGCACTCCTTCTCATTACCGTCATGTTCTTTTCCTCCTTTCCTTTTCTCCTTTTCTTTCTTATTTTCCTCTCGTTTCCTTCTTTCCACCTTCCTCCTCCTCCTCCTCCTCCTCCTCCTCCTCCTCCTCCTCCTCCTCCTCCTCCTCCTCCTCCTCCTCCTCCTCCACCTCCTCCTCCTCGTCCAGTCTCATATTCTCTCTAGGAGGCAAACCTTGACAGCTGCCTCTTGGGGACGAATGCCTGAACAGAAGCAGGAGGAAGAGGAGGAGGAAGAGGAGGAGGAGGAGGAAGGAAGGTAGTTTTGCAGAGAGGAGGAGTGATGATGAAAGGATAAAGAGGAAGAGGAAAAATCTGTTTTGCAAAGATTATTTACTCGAGGAAGGAAGGAAGGAAGGAAGGAAGGAAGGAAGGAAGGAAGGAAGGAAGAGAGGAAGGAGGAGAGACGAATTTAAATGTGCGAGTTCAAAGCGAAGGTGAGGGATGGTCCTATTTACTTAACATTGGCAAGGATTTCGTATGAGCTCTTCCTCCTCCTCCTCCTCCTCCTCCTCCTCCTCCTCCTCCTCCTCCTCCTCCTCCTCCTCCTTTTTTTCTTCCTCCTCTTCAATCTCCCAAATTAAAGAGTGCAGGGTATCACAGCCTTCCTCGGGTCACTGGATCTGTTATTGTTTGTTCTTCCTATGTCTTCCTTTGTGCTAATTCTCCTCTTCCTCCTCCTCCTCCTCCTCCTCCTCCTCCTCCTCCTACAAGGGCTTTGTTCGATGCACCTATTCTCCTTTGCACAGTTTATTCGATAAAAATAGTGCAACTCACAATTATTTTTCTCCTCCTCCTCCTCCTCCTCCTCCTCCTCCTCCTCCTCCTCCTCCTCCTCCTCCTCCTCCTCCTCCTCCTCCTCTTCCTCCTCCTCTTCCTAAGGTGCAAGTTATATTGGGAGTCTAATTCACGGCACCCTCAGCTGCTGCCACCCTCTCCCCTTGTTCTTACTTTTCTTCCTCCCCTCTCTTCCCCTCCCTCTCCTCCTCCTCCTCCTCCTCCCCCTGCTGCTCCTCCTCCTCTTCCGTCATTGATTTCCCCGTTTCTCCTTCTTTTTCTCTCTTCTCGATTATACTTTTTTTTCCTTTTGTTTTCCTTCTTATTCTCTCTTTTCCTTCTTTTTCTTCGTATTGTCTCTTGCTTTCTCTTTCCTTGTCTTCTTTTCCTTTTCTCCGTCTCACTTTTTTCCCCTTCCTTTCCTTGTGGCTTATTTTCTCCTTCTCTTCTGTTTCCCTCTCATTTCATTCCATCTATTACATCTTCCTTTTTTATCTTCTTCGTCCACTTCCCCTCTTCTCCTTAACGCTGTTTCCACTAATCACATTTTTTCCCTCTGTTTCTTCTTGTCATTCTCCTTCCCTCCCTCATTCATCCTCCTCTCGTCTTCCATCTTCTCCTCCTCCTCCTCCTCCTCCTCCTCCTCCTCCTCGTCCCTCATTATTTTCCTCTTCCTTCTACCTCCTTTACACAATATTTTTCCTTCTTTTTCATCAGCGTCCTGGATCTCTCTCTCTCTCTCTCTCTCTCTCTCTCTCTCTCTCTCTCTCTCTCTCTCTCTCTCTCTCTCTCTCTCTCTCTCTCTCTCTCTCTCTCTCTCTCTCTCTCTCCCGAATCTTTCCTCCCTATTTCTATCTTTATATAACTCTTGCCGTTTTCTCTCTCTCTCTCTCTCTCTCTCTCTCTCTCTCTCTCTCTCTCTCTCTCTCTCTCTCTCTCTCTCTCTCTCTCTCTCTCTCTCTCTCTCTCCTCTCAATAAGTCTCTTCCTTAATTCTCTCTATCTCCATCTCTCCCCTCGTCTCTCTCTCTCTCTTCCACCCTCGTCTTTCTCCCCTCATCAATCGCATTCTGTCGCCCCGTCTACTCCTAAATACACGACCTAAATTCTTTCACCCCTTTTTCTTCCCTCTCTCTCTTTTTTTTCCCCGTTTACATCATCTTTAAAATCCGACCCATCTCTCTCTTTTATCTTCAATTGGACTTCTTCATCAAGGGGGGAGAGGAGGAGGTTTAATCTTGAGCTCTCTTCCTCTGTGTTCGCATCCCTTCCATCCGTGATTCCGGGGAAGGCAGGGAGCTAATCTTACCTGTCAAATGCTACTAAGTGACCCGCTAAGCCGATTCCGCTGGCTGTAAATAGGATTCGATTCCATTGTGGGATTCCTGTGTTTGCTGCCGCCACCATCATCGCCACCACTGCCGCCGCTGCTGCTGCTGAGGTTATGCTGTGTTTTTCCGTGTGTGTGTGTGTGTGTGTGTGTGTGTGTGTGTGTGTGTGTGTGTGTGTGTGTGTGTGTGTGTGTGTAGGTGGGTGGGTAGTTGTGTTTGCTTGTTTTGTAAGCTTGCCGGGTATCTCTCTCTCTCTCTCTCTCTCTCTCTCTCTCTCTCTCTCTCTCTCTCTCTCTCTCTCTCTCTCTCTCTCTCTCTCTCTCTCTCTCTCTCAATATTCCATAGAGCTTTCAGGGTATTAAAGAGAATAATATTAGCTTAGATCTCTCTCTCTCTCTCTCTCTCTCTCTCTCTCTCTCTCTCTCTCTCTCTCTCTCTCTCTCTCTCTCTCTCTCTCTCTCTCTCTCTCTCTCTCTCTCTCTCTCTCTCTCTCTCTCCAGCTGTGAATAAAAACTCAAAAGCGATGCTGAAATAATATTGTCGGTGCATTGCAATGGAAACCCGGCACAGATTAAAGGATGCGATGAATCTGTGCAAAATGTGTATTGGTTTGTGTACCTTTGTGTGTGTGTGTGTGTGTGTGTGTGTGTGTGTGTGTGTGTGTGTGTGTGTGTGTGTGTGTGAGTGTGCGTGTTTGCTGTGATTATTAGTTTACCGCTATCTGACGTCAAAATACTATCTATTTACTTATGTATATGTATGTATCTGTCTGTGTGTCCGTGTGTCTGTGTCCTGGTATATATGTGCGTATGTATGTCTAAACTCGAGCTAGCCAGAACTTTGTGAAAATGTGGCTGGCTGACTTTTGGTGAAGAAGTTTTGGTGAGGCGTGGCTTTGCTGGCGTGGCTTAAGAGAAAGAATGGGCGAGGAAAGGCAAGCTGCTGACTCGGGAGCGTAGGAAACCAGAGTGACGAGGGGAGAAGCGAGGCGAGGGGAGTGGAGGGGAGTGAAGGGAAGGCTAGGGAAGATGAAGAGTAGGGTAGAGACAAAGGAAAGGGAAGATAGGGCCCTTTGACCGGGGAATGGAAAATAGATGTGGTTGATGATGGAAAGATGAAGGGTAGATAAGTGTGGAAGGGAAGATAAGATTAATTATGGCACAATAAATTCGAATAAATGTAAAAGACACCATTTCTCTTCACTGTATAACCTCCAAACACACCTTAATTCAGAGTTTTCGGACACTGCACCTACATAAATACACATACTTTCTTTACTAGAGATTTACAAATGGAAATAGATAATGATGACTCCTATACCAGCCTCGGAGTTCTCTTTCCTTTTAGCCCTTCAGTACCATGGCGCATTTTCTTATTCTACTTACTATTTGGTGATCTCATACAGCTTCAGAAACTCATGTGGTGAGTAGAATAATGAAGACTCTGGCCATTGTCCCCTCCAATACTGAAACTGAGATTTGTTTACGATTAGACCATTTTATTGATATTTGAAAAGGTCTATGGAAGTCAGAAGATTAATGGCCACAGTCTTCACTATTCTAATCTGCTACATAAGTTTCTGAATCTGTATAAAATCACCAAATAGTAAGCAGAATGAATTTGGAAACGCGTCTCAGTACTCAAGGGGTTAATCTTCTGACCTCCATAGACCCTTCCTAACGTCAACAAAATCATCTAATCACACCCAAAACTCATGGTAAAAATGCGTCCCAGTACTGAAAGAGATTAACTTGTTTAGGGACCGGCACCTCAATGGGCCTTTTCTAATCACAATATTTACTTCCCTTGGCCGGAAAAAAAAATATGAGCAAAAATCTTCCTCAATATGACAGAGAAACAATGCACACTGTCATAAAGATAAGGTTGGGCTGCAATATCACGAGAGGGGGGGAAGGGAGAAGCCACGAAATGACACTATGAAAAGGAAAAACAATGATAAATATATAGCAACAACGCAGGCTTTGATAAACATTAGCCAGGAGCAGCAATATCACGTAGAAGGGAAGGGGAAATATGAAAACTCACTATAAAAGATACATAACGATAAATACATAAACAGGGAAAAATGAAAGACACGAAGGGGGGAACATGGAAGAGTATGAAATTGGACTAGTGTATATGTAAAGGTAAATTCAAGACAGGTGAGTAAAGGCAGGCAGGTGTGAGGGAGTCTTTCCTGGGTGGTGGTGGTCAGGTGTGCGCGGGTTAAAAGGTCTGTCTGGGGAACGAGACACGCTTCATCCCAGCTCGTGTGTGGTGCAGGAAAACATGGCAAGGAAATTCTATTGTACTCTCGCTGGTAAACAAAATGAATTCTAAGTTTATTCCTGCAAATTTCCAAGCACTTGCATTTCACCGTTTTCTTCTCTGTGGCATTATTCAACCCCTTGAATACGTACCGTGACGTGTTTTCATATTCATTCTGCTTATTATTTGGTGATTTTATGCAGCTTCAGAAATTGATTGAAATAGGAAAAACTGTTGCCATTAATCTTCTGACCTCCATAGACCCTTCCTGATATCAATAATATGGTCTAATCGCTCACAAATCTCAAGGTAAAAATGTGTCCCAGTACTGAAGGGGTTCAAATAATGAAGACTGGCCATTAATCTTCTGACCTTCATAGACCCTTCCTGATATCAATAATATGGTCTAATCGCTCACAAATCTCAAGGTAAAAATGTGTCCCAGTACTGAAGGGGTTAGAATAGTGAAGACTTTGGCTATAAATCTCCTAACCTCCATAAACCCTCCCTAATGTCAATAAAATGGTCTAAATCATTCACAAATCTCAAGGTATAAATGTGTTCCCGTATACCAAAGTGGCTGAAATAGTGAAGACTTTGGCCATTAATCTTCTAACCTCCATAGATCCATCCTAATCTCAGTAAAATAGTCTAATCATACGCAAATCTCAGATAAAAATGTGCCCCAGTACTGAAAGGGTTAAAATGTTGAAGACTTTGGCCTAACCTAACCTCCATGGACCCTTCCTAATGTCAGTAAAACAGTCTAAACCGCTCACAAATCTCAAGGTAAAAATGTATCCCAGTACCTAAGTGGTTGAAATAGTGAAGACTGTGGCCATTAATCTTTTGACCTCCATAGACCCATCCTGATGTCAGTAAAATGGTATAATCGTACCCAAATCTCAAGATAAAAATGTGTCTCAGTATTGAAAGGGTTAATTTCCTGAACACAAACCGCATCGTACTTACACACTCTGAAAAAAAATAAATAAATATTAAGTTTTGCGATGAAATAATCTTATCATGACATTACTGATTCATTTGGGGCAGAAACCTTTCATAAAACCTAATTCCAATTGAACGTAAGCTTTTTATATCGCGCCACTCAAACTCAGCGCCTTAATGAGCTATTGAGAAGCAAATGCAGTGCGGAGGATTAATAAAAAGCGCCATTGCAAGTATTCTGACCTCTTATAACTTGGAAACATGATAATTAACTCAGCTGTTGTAGAGACTCGTGACGGTAAGAAAAAGACGAGGAAGGAGAGGAGGAGGAGGAAGAGGAAGAGGAAGAGGAAGAGGAAGAGAAACAGAAAGAGAAGAAGGAGGAGGAGGAAGAGGAAGAGAAACAGAAACAGAAACAGAAACAGAATGAGAAAGAGAAGAAGGAGGAGGAAGAGAAAGGGAAGAAGGAGGAGTAAGAGAAAGAGAAAGAGAAAGAGAAAGGGAAGAAGGAGGAGGAAGAGGAAGAGAAAGAGAAAGAGAAGGAGGAGGAGGAGGAAGAGGAAAAGGAAGAGAAAGTGAAAGAGAAAGAGGAGAAGAGGAAGAGAAAGGGAAAAAGAAAAAGTGAAAGAGAAGGAAGAGGAAGAGGAGGAAGAGGAAGAGGATTTATAGAGTTCACCTGTATTAATCCTTTGACTTTTGTTTTCTTCTCATTCTTAAACCCTTGAGTACAGAAACGCATATTTTTCCATGAGTTTTGGGTGTAATCAGACGATCTTATTGACATTAGGAAGGGTCTATGGAGGTCAGAAGATGAATGGCCACAGTCTTCACTATTCTAATCCCCCCCACATAAGTTTCTGAAGCTGTATAAAATCACCAGATAGTAAACAAAATGAATAATTAACGTGATTAACTGCAATAAATAGAAGTAATAAAAACAACCTCACAGAATACAAATCTTACTGGGGACACATTAACAAGTACTTAGAAACACCAATGGGCTTTTTTTTTTTAAGTGGGTCTCTTAAGTTGGCTCCATTTCATAAGTGGGCCTTTTTAAGTGTTTTTTTTCGTAAGTACGCCTTTTTTTCGTTAAGTGGGCTTTTATAAGTGGATTTTTTTCTTTTGTTAGTGGGCTTTTTTTTCATAAGTGGGTTCTTTTTTACATAAGTGTTTTTTTTTGTGTGTGTTTTAAGTGTGTTTAAGTGGGCGTTTTTTTTTTTTTTACATAAGTGGACCTGTTTAAGTGGGCCTTTTTAAGTGTTTTTAAGTGGGCCTTTCTTATGTAAGGTTTTTAAGTGGGCCTTTTCAAGTGAGTTGTTTTTTAAGTGAGCTTATTTTTAAGTGTGCCTTTTGTAATTAAGTCTTTTTCTTTCGTTAAGTGGATCTTTTTTCTCGTTTCATGTTACCCTCGGCCAACTTTCCTCTCTTACAAGAAAAAAACAAACCAAGGGGAAAGATTTCATAGCTACACCTTTCTGTCCCTCCTCCCCCCAGCCTTGTCCCCCCGACCTACTCCTGCTAAGTGGAGTTACTCTGCCACCACACTAATGAATGAATCCGCTGCGGTACATTACTTGTCTCCTCCCTAGGGGCGCGTTGGAGGAGCATTTTTTCTTTTCTCTTCCTCCTTCGGGAAGTTCATTTATTTTCCGTCCGTGCGGAAAAAAAGCTGTGTAAGGAAGGTTAGTTTTTAAAGGTACGAGTTGGCAGTAGAAATTAGGAGTGTTTGTGGGTGTATACTCTCTCTCTCTCTCTCTCTCTCTCTCTCTCTCTCTCTCTCTCTCTCTCTCTCTCTCTCTCTCTCTCTCTCTCTCTCTCTCTCTCTCTCTCTCTCTCTCTCTCTCTCTCTCTCTCTCTCTCTCTCTCTCTCTCTGTCTCGTCTGTCTGTACGTGTGTGTGTGTGTGTGTGTGTGTGTGTGTGTGTGTGTGTGTGTGTGTGTGTGTGTGTGTGCGTGTGTGTGTTCTCAAGAGTGTTTTCCTTTCCAGCAATATTGAAATCATGTTAATCTGCCAACTGAATTATAAAAGAAACGCGCTTTAAAACTTGAGTCACTTCAGTCAGAGCCTTTGAAATGTTGCAGAGGCGCCGCGCTGAAGTGTTGACGAAATGTGGACCTTTAGCCCTTTAAGTACCATGACACGTTTTACACAGCTTCAAAAACTCATGTGGGGGATTAAAATAGTGAAGATTGTGCCCATTAATCTTCTGACCTCCATAGACCCTTCCAAATGTAGATAAAATCGTCTAATTACACCCAAAACGTGCATTTTCATATTCATTCTGGTTACTATTTAGTGATTTTATACACCTTCAGAAACTCATGTGGAAGGATTGAAATAATGAAGACTGTTGCTATTAATCTTCTCACCTCCATTGACCCTTTCTAAATAAAATCGTCTAATTATATCCAAAACTAATAGTAAAAATGCGTCCCAGTTCTGAAGGGCTTAATGAATGGCAGTCAGCGCGGAAGGTTGGTAGTGGAGACAGAGTGGAAGGCACGGAGTAATTATCACTTACTTCACCTGAGCTAACTGTAACCACCGCTTGGTAGTTAGACAGGGATGTGGTGCTGTTGGTATTGAGAGAGAGAGAGAGAGAGAGAGAGAGAGAGAGAGAGAGAGAGAGAGAGAGAGATGTGGTGTAGAGAAGGGTGTAGAAGACAGGTGTGACTCCCTCTAATCAGTAGCCAGCACAGGTGTTCCCGTTTCATTAAGTGTCACCTGTACGAGGGAGGTGATGAGGCTGGACAGGTTGAGAGTAGGGAGTGGTGGTGATGAGAGTGGCAGGTTATCATTATTATCATCACCATTATTATTTACTTCCTTCGTTATCATTATTGGATGTGTTGCGCTATCCTGCTTTCGTTTTTGCTTTAGTTATTATATTTTAAGATTTGTCGTAAGTTATTCATGTCTTATCTAAGTTACTTCAGATTCTTAATGGAGTAAGTGTGTGTGTGTGTGTGTGTGTGTGTGTGTGTGTGTGTGTGTGTGTGTGTGTGTGTGTGTGTGTGTGTGTGTGTGTGTGTGTGTGTGTGTGTGTGTGTTTAGTAATTCAAATTAAAATATTCATGAGTGATTCTTTATTCGCTTGACACAGATTGTTCGTGTGTGTGTGTGTGTGTGTGTGTGTGTGTGTGTGTGTGTGTGTGTGTGTGTGTGTGTGTGTGTGTGTGTGTGTGTCTTTGTGCATGTGCCGCTTTTTACTGTTTGTAAGTGTAGCAAATGCAAGTTTTCTTTCTTGCATCGTAAAGTCAACTTTTGCCAGTATATACACACACACACACACACACACACACACACACACACACCTTATCAGACACACGAGTCGTCCTCTGAAACCAGTCAGGTACAGCATTACTCTTGCCTTTATCACCAAATACCTTGAGGAGAGAGAGAGAGAGAGAGAGAGAGAGAGAGAGAGAGAGAGAGAGACTGTTTCCCTTCTATCAAACGCCAGGGAACACCGCCCCTTCATCACCATTTATTGTGTAGAGAATGAAGGAGAATAAAGAGGAGGAGGATGGGGGAGGCTATAAGACTTTCATCCCTATCACTTTTCTCCCCTTCTCTTTATCCTTACTTTATACACCGGAGAGGAGGCTATACCTGATTCTCTCTCTCTCTCTCTCTCTCTCTCTCTCTCTCTCTCTCTCTCTCTCTCTCTCTCTCTCTCTCCCTAACCCAAAAATTATTATTGACAAGCGTTCAAAATTCTCGACCCAACACGGGAGGTTATCATCAAGACTCGTTTAGCATAGAATGAGGGAACCGGAGCGGGTATCTCTTATCTCATCTCCCGTTATCTGGGCGAGTTATGAGACGTGCCCTTTGAATCCCTGTCATTGCAGCTTCCTAACTGATGCACCGTCTTATTACATGTGCTTGGACAAGGGGCGGAGATGAGGCTTGGTTGGGACGGAAAAAGCAAGGCAAGGCAAGGCAAGGCGAGGCGAGGCGAGGCAAGGCAAGGCGGAGGCAGGCAGATGAAGACTTGGTAGGAATAGTAATGGGTTGACTTCCTCTCTCCTACTTTTTTACGCTCTTTTCCTTATATTTACATGCTGGAAGGTTGTGGGATGGCGCTCTGTTACGGGGAGGGTGCACGGAAGGGTAGGGAGGTAGGAAAGGGTGTGCACTGAAGGGAAGAGATGCAACGATGACTGAGGAGGGAGAAAAGGGAGAAAAAATGTGATATGAGCGAAGGGTGATAGGAGAAAGGAGGAGGAGGAGGAAGAAGAGATTGTGGTGGTGGTAGAAGAGGTGAAGGTTGGTTGTGATGCTGGAGAGAGAGAGAGAGAGAGAGAGAGAGAGAGAGAGAGACGCTGTGAATAAAGCTTGTCATCCATCTCTCCCTTATTTCCTCCGTTCATCATTCCCCATCTTCCTTCACATCATTATATTCTCCTCCTCCTCCTCCCCTACTTCTCCTCCACGTGGCTCCTTCCTCCCCGCCGCCCTCCACCTTCACCTTGCTTAATTAACACAACCACTGCCCACCTGTGAATATTATATTTTCTGTGCATGAAGTCCCGCGGGCAGAGAGAGAGAGAGAGAGAGAGAGAGAGAGAGAGAGAGAGAGAGAGAGAGAGAGAGGGAGAGGGGGAAAGGAGGAAGAGTATTACGCTGGCAGGCTTCCAAATAAGATGAGGGAGAGTATAAGGGAAGATATGTAGTAAAAGAAAGATGATTTTTACTGTTGCAAAGCTTGATATACTACTACTGTTACTTCCACTACTACTACTACTATTACTACTACTACTACTACTACTACTACTACTACTACTACTACTACTACAACACCACCCTAGCACCATTAACCATCCACCACCGCCGCGTCACGAGTCACAGAGGGGGCATTGCACGGCCACGCCCTTCAAGTGTCTGATTAAAAACGCACCTCACTCCCACTGAAAGACACTCCATTAGCTGGACACCTCGTGAAATGGTCTTAACGGCTTCATTCCCTATGCTCCACTCTCCTCTCCTCTCCTCTCTCCCTCTCATACAGCTTTTAGGTTGGAGAGAGGGAGAGGTGCGGAGGGAAAGGTGGAGAGGGACAGAGTGCATAGTGGAAGTGAGGCAGATTGCTCGTCCTACAGTCCAACACTCCCACAGCTCAATGGTACATACGTTTTCCCTCACGCCACGGCCCTGTGCAGTGCAGTCGCCCGTCACCTCTCAACCTTCACTACTGTTGCTGCGGCTCTCGTTGATGTTCCTCCTCCTCCTCCTCCTGCCTCTCCTCCCTCTCCTCCCGCCCCCTCCTCTATCTCCCTACCTCCCTCACCTCTCTCCTCTCCCGTGGCGGTGTTGCTGTAACTGCCCGCCCCCATCACCGCTGACTACCACGCCTGGCATCACTCTGCCACTCCCACCACCGCTGCTATTGTCTCCACATCTTACATCGCTGTCCCACGTCGCTGGTCACTTGTTCCTACTACCATCTCCTCACACACACACACACACACACACACACACACACACACACACACACACACACCGCTAGTACACATGCTGGGAGGGTCAGTCCGCGCCGCATCGTCTCCCTCGTGAGGCAAATCGGCGGCGACACGTGGGGGGGAGAAGCGTCCTGGGTGACACTCTTACCGGGAGAGATGCCATGTGCACCCCGCCACGCTGATAAGTGTTACGTGTTCGTACACACACACACACACACACACACACACACACACACACACACACACACACTAGCCAGGCAATGGTTTATTATGTCGTTTGCAGCCATAACGTAGTTTCAGAGGGGACTATGAAGGCGCAAAGGTCAGGGGGAGAAGGAGGAAGAGAAAGAGGAGGTGAGGAGTGGGAGGTGGTGGTATTGGTGGTGGTGGTAGTGGCGGCGAGGGCTGTGGCTCGCTGACATCTCGACTTGTGTAGCCGCGGCGGGCGGGTGGATGGGGTGTGTGAGGCCGCGCTCTCGCTGTGGCTGTCAGAGTTTGGTGCACAAGTGTGGAGGTGGCCCCGCAGACCACACGTATCTCGCCGCGCTCCCCGGGCCAAGTTATCTCCTACGTGTGTGCGCCCCGCCCTGTGTGTCCTGCCAGCGTCCTGGTGTGACGGCCGCCGCTCCTCCTCGACCTTGCGCGGGGGATGAGTGGCAGCGGGCAAGTAGACTCGACCGGCTGCCACTGCGTCGGGAAAGAGAGGTGACCTGCTACCCGGCCAGCATCAGGGTGGGGTAGTCCGAGGCTCGCCTTAGCCACGTCAGCCTCACTGCCGCCTCCCTCCACCAGGCGTGCCGGACACCTCGTACTGAGGGCGCGTCCATGTGGGGTGACGGTGAGGTGTGATCGAAGAGCGGGCGGGAAAGCAAGCCGCCACTGTGTTCACCTGTAGTGGCGGCTGACTGCCGCTCCTGACGGGCTGGGACGCTCGTCAGCCTCAGCGTTGCCCTGACGCCCCTTCCCTGACTGACCCCAGTGCTTGGGCTCAGCAGTAGTCGTAGTGCGTCGTAGCCTGTGTGTAGCACGCCGAGATGATGTACTAGATGTAGAGAAGCTTTGGTCAGAAGTGTAGCGTAAGCAGTGTGCTTCAGGCTGATCCTGCTGTTGTAGAAAAAGTGGTAGCCCGCGTATGTGTGCGTCTCTGTGAGTAAGTGTGTGTGCGTGCGTGTGTGTGTGTATGAGTGTGTCTGTGGTCGTGGCCTAGCTAGACTTCCCGCCCTGTAGGTCGTGGTAATCATGATAAATGTTCTAGAAAAAAATCTGTAGAAAAGAAACTAGCAGCCAAGCGCGTGGGTAGCAAATTGTGCGCGTCGTAACTAGAGGCTTTGAGTGTGTGGTGTGTGGAGGCAACACCCGAGTGAGCCAACAACTCCCGCTTGTAGTGAGCATCGGGTAGTCGCGAGGCACGTCAAGTCGTCGCCGTAGTCCAGTGTCGTGTACCTGAGCCTATGTAATGCCTCCCTGCCTAGATGTAGCCCGCCAGGGATAGTCCGCTAGCAAACCGGCACGATCCGCTTCACTGTGTACGTAGGGCGTTCAAGAGTCGCTAGTGAGGCGTAGATCTTCCAAGCCTATCGTCGTTGTGGTTGTGGTCGTCGTGTAGTGCAGCCAACCGTCGCCAGCTTCCCGCGTCGTAGACACACAGAGTAGAGGCGAGCAGTGCGTCGTTGCTTCTGTCTGTCTGACCGTCTCTGTCTGTCTGCGTGGTGGCGCGACCCCAAGGCGTGCAGGAGTGAGCGGGTTGACCTGGTGATGTTGGGCTGGAGGCTCGGTGACAGGCCATCCCGCCGCCGCTGCCCGCCTACCGCCGCCTCCTAACGCCCCGGCCCGCGCCATGCTGCAGGTGCCCGAGATCAGGGCTCCGGACGAGGATGACGGTGACGGCTCCTCATCGTCCGGGCAGCGCCTCCAAGTCCCGCAGTTTTCTCTTCTGGCGCCCCCTGACGACCCTCCTGATGGGGGCGGGTGCTGCGTCACCCTGCAGGTCCCTGAGATGGGGACCTACGTGCCGTCGGGGAGCTCGATATCCTCTTCCGCAACTCGCCTCGAGCCCCCGAAGACCCTGCATCTGTCCCTGCCGCCCTTCCCCCAGCCCGGCATGGGCCTATTGCAGGTGCCAGGGGGCTATGTGGGTCCCAGGCGCCGCCACTCCTGGATCTGCAGGTGAGAGAGAGGAGGACAGGGCGAAGGACACTGAATTATCCCCGCAAACAAGTCCTACACTAGCGCACTCTCCTATTCATCCTCCCATACACCCGCCACACCCACGCATCCCTCCCACACCCCTCCCATACACCCAACACACCCACACATCCCTCCCACACTCTCCCAAACACCCACCACACCCACGCATCCCTCCCAAACACCCGCCTGTCGCTCACACCCACACACCGGCACCACCTCAACAGACATCCCACTCCCACCCACTCTCTCTCTCTCTCTCTCTCTCTCTCTCTCTCTCTCTCTCTCTCTCTCTCTCTCTCTCTCTCTCTCTCTCTCTCTCTCTCTCTCACTCTCCTCCCTCTCTCTCTCACTCACTCCCTCTCTCTCCCTCTCATTCTCTCCCACTCCATCTCACTCCCTCTCATTCCCTCTCACTTCCACCCACTCCTCACTTTCATCCACTCCTCTCACTCTCTCCCAATCTCTCTCCCTCTCACTTTCTCTCCCACTCCCTGACCTTAGTCTTGGAGGAGTACGTGAAGGAGCAGGGAGTGTACTGACGCCCCCGTGGGAGTGGATGGGGAGTGGGGAGTTCAGTAACAATATGGGGGTTGACGGGGCCACGTGTATCAGTAAAAGAAAAATGTAACTGATTTTTTTTTCTTTTTTTTTATCGTTTCATTATCTTTCTCTTACATTTTTGTGTTTTTTTCTCTTAAT
>NC_059277.1:5687500-5690000 GCF_017591435.1 Portunus trituberculatus
TTTAACCCTATCATTAGCACGACGCGTTTCCATATTCATTCTGGTTACTATTTGGTGATCTTATACAGCTTCAGAAACTTATGTCGCGGATTAGAATAGTGAAGATTTTTCCCATTAATCTTCTGACCTCCATAGACCCTTCCTAAAATGATCTAATCGTACAAAATCTCGTGATAAAAATGTGTCTCACTACTGAAGGGGTTAAGAGGAGGGTTTCATTTACCTCTTTCCTTTTTGGCCGATTCTCGAACCTACAAGGGGACTGGCAACTAATTAGGCCTTTTTTTTCTGTCTATGTTGTCCTTAGCCAGCTTTCCTCTCTTATATACAAAAAAATAATAGTTGGGATCAATATAGCGAAAGTTTATAATTTTGCCCGCGTGGAATTTGTGTCCTTGAATCGATTTAAATTGGCACGAGCTGGTCAGATGTCAGATGTCAGAGGTCAGAGAGCAGGTGACCTCTGACCTCTCACTGCTCCTGCCTACCTGCCTGCCTGCTACACTCACCTGCTTGCCTGTTCACCTGCGCTTACCTACACTACTATTTATCGTCTTAACTCCTGTACCATGACGCGTTTACTATTTGGTGATTCTATGCAGCTTCAGAATCTTAAGGGGGGTATTGAAATAGTGAAGACTGTGGCCATTAATCTTCTGAGTTCCGTAGATCTTTCCTGGTGTAAATAAAACAGTCTAATCGTGGGCAATTCTCAAGGTAAAAATGTGTCCCAGATTTGAAGGAGTTAAGGATAAATCGGCCAAAAATGTGGAATGCGTCACGCCCTTCCTGCCACCTGCCATCACCTCAGCGGAGAGAGGGAGTGGGTGTGTTTCCTTGTTCCCTTGTTTTATTGTTCTTTTTTATCCTTCATTTTTTCTTCTTCCTTTCTTCCTTCGATCTTGTTTGTGATAGTGGTTGTTATTGTTCTTTTTTCCTCGTGTCTGTCTATACTGATTGTTTTTTGTGTGTGTGTGTGTGTGTGTGTGTGTGTGTGTATGTGTGTAAGTATAGGTTGTGTGTGCGTGTGTGTAGACGCGTGGGAGGGTGTAGGAATGTATTCTTGCTAATGTGTATAAAAATCTTTACTTCAAGACACGAAAACAAACAACAACACACACACACACACACACACACACACACACACACACACACACACACACACACACACACACAAAACCACAACAAACGTAAACCGGGTATATTTACACACACAAACACACACACACACACACACACACACACACACACACACACACACACACACACACACACACACACACACACACACACACACAACCACAAGAAATGTAAGTGAAGAATATTTACATCCATCCCTCCATTAACAAGTCTTATCTTTCCGAGTGTTGAATTAAAGCCGAACAGAAGAAAGGCATCGCTAATCAGTAACAGAGGAAGGTGGTGGTCATATAATATTACTCTGTGGTTTAATCCTTCACTCCTCCTTTGTTTTTGTTCACATTCACTCATTTACTTGTATTTATTTTATTTACTTGTTTTTTATTGTAATATTTATCTGTTTATTAAGTTTTTTTTTGTTCATTTAATCGTTTTTTTTTTTATAAGGAAGTTCTCTTTTCCTTTTTTTTATTCTTACTGTTCTTCACTAATTCCCTTATTTATCAACGTGTTTACTTATTCTTGTACTATTTTCATTGCTTTTTTTTATTTTGTTTCTTTATTTTTTTGTCTTTTCCTTCTTTTCCTTTTTTATTCCTTCACTCGTTCACTTGTTTCTTGTAATATTTTTTTTTCTGTTTATGAAGTTCTTTTCTTTATTTCATCCTGTTTTTCTGAAGGATTCTTTATCTTCGCCTTTCTTTTCCTTTCTCTTTCTCTTTTTTCTTTCTTTCCTTTCTTCTTTCTTTTATCAATATTGACGTACTTCATTTATTCGTTTTTTTTTGTTTAAGAATCTATAATTTCCTTTCTTTCCCTTTTTCTCTCTTTTTTCTTTCCTTTCTTCTTTCCTTTGTCAATATTGGCTTACCTATCTCCATTTTCTTTATATATGGATGTTCTCTCATTCTCGTTTTCTTTTCATTCTTTTTTCCTATTTACCTATTTATCTATGCTAATGTTATCGATGTTTTTCTTTTCTTTTTCTTTCATACAGTTGGGTTTCTTTCAGTCTTTTTCTATATCTACTCTTTTTTTTTATCAGTTACGAATGTTGTTTTTCTCTTTTTCCTTCATTTCTTCATTTTTTTTTTCTTTTTCTTTTTTTTATATTTGTTATTTTCACTCGTACATTTAATTGGCTCGTTGCGTGACAGTGTTCCTCTTTGTCTTCTGCCTTGTCTGTCTGTGTCGTTTTTCTCTCTCTCTCTCTCTCTCTCTCTCTCTCTCTCTCTCTCTCTCTCTCTCTCTCTCTCTCTCTCTCTCTCTCTCTCTCTCTCTCTCTCTGTTACACGTGTCAGCAGAAAGTCTGGCTCGGTTCACTAACTTGTCATGGTTCGTGGTTCGACCTTCACACACC
>NC_059277.1:5695000-5702500 GCF_017591435.1 Portunus trituberculatus
CCACTTAAGACAATTGGTTTAATAAACTGGTAGTGTGTGTGTATGTGTGTGTGTGTGTGTGTGTGTGTGTGTGTGTGTGTGTGTGTGTGTGTGTGTGTGTATGTGTGTGTGTGTGTGTTTGTGTGTAGTTGCTTGCGTGCGTGCCTGGACACACTCTCGTTTACATGTCTTTGAACATAATTAATATATGTTGCCTTAAGTTTAATGCTCGCGACAACATCTCACGAACAAACACGTATAGCTCTTGAGAGAGAGAGAGAGAGAGAGAGAGAGAGAGAGAGAGAGAGAGAGAGAGAGAGAGAGAGAGAGAGAGGGAGAAATTCACTAAATTGTACCAAATTTTCACCCTTACGTTCCTCTGACTTGCTATTCCTCGCAGCCTGCCTCTCTCCCCTCCCTTCCCTCCACATAACACCCACCTTTGTCCTCCATACCCACCTGTCCCTTCACCTTCCCTTCCTCCCTTCCCTCTATACACCATCTTTCCCTCCACCTTCCCTGCCTTCATTCCCTCGCTCCCTTCCCTCCGCCTTCCCTCCACCTTCCCTCCATTCCTTTCCCTCTATCCCTCCACCTTACCTCCATACCTCCTCTGTCCCTCCACCTTGCCTCCTCCATATTCCCTATCTTCCCTCCACCTTCCCTCCCTTCCCTCGATTTCCCCTCTTCCCTTACCTCTTCTTTTCTTCCACCTTCCCTCCCTCCTTTCCTTCCTTCAATCTACCTTCCCCCCCACCTTCCCTCCATACTCCCTCCCTTCCTTTCCTCCACCTTCTCTCCCTTCTCCCTTCCCTCCACCTTCCCTGCTCCCTTCCCTGCACATGATAACAAGGCTCCAGTCGATACTACGAGCCTCGACCACAGGGTTGCCCGCTTGGCCCTTTGCCAGGCGACCATATCGAACACACCCCTCTCTCTCCCTCTCCTCTTCCCTCTCCCTCTCTCCTCTCTCTCTCTCTCTCCCTCTCCCTCTCCCTCTCTTTCCCTCAACCCTATCACACTTTCTCTGATTCGTTGCGTTTTCCCCTCCTCATCTCTCTCTCTCTCTCTCTCTCTCTCTCTCTCTCTCTCTCTCTCTCTCTCTCTCTCTCTCTCTCTCTCTCTCTCTCTCTCTCTGGTTCTTTGTTTTCTTTTATTTCTATAGTTTGTTTTTATTTTTTCCTTTGTGATCCATGTTTTATTGTTTCCCCCTTTCTATCTTTTTGTTCGAATTACTGTCTCTCTCTCTCTCTCTCTCTCTCTCTCTCTCTCTCTCTCTCTCTCTCTCTCTCTCTCTCTCTCTTCAAACTATTTTTCCGTTTTCTTTACTGTTTTTACGAGCTTTTCTTTGTTTTACACACACACACACACACACACACACACACACACACACACACACACACACACACACACACACACACACACACACACACACACACACACACAATCTAATCTCCATTCAGATAGTGCACTTCCTCTAACTCCTCTCCTCCTCTCTCTTTCCTCTCCTTCTACTCTCTCTTCTTTCCTCTCCTCCTCTCCCTTCTTCCTCTCTCCATACTCCTCTACCATCTTTCCTCTCTCTGTACTCCTCTCTCAAATTTCACTTTTCTCTCTCTCTCTCTCTCTCTCTCTCTCTCTCTCTCTCTCTCTCTCTCTCTCTCTCTCTCTCTCTTCTGTTTTTTCTTTCATTCTCTTTGATTTGTTTTGTTTCTTTTGTTATCGGTTTCTCTTTCATCTCTCCTTTGTTTTCCTTGCTTCCTTTCTTGTCTTCTCTTTGTGGGGATATGCTGCAGTCTCTCTCTCTCTCTCTCTCTCTCTCTCTCTCTCTCTCTCTCTCTCTCTTTCTGCGTATGATCTTAATTGCATCCGTGTGTTTTCTTTTTTTTTTCTCTTTTTTTCGTTTTCCATATTTAGTTTCTATTTTCTCGACCATGTCCCTCTCCTCCTCCTCCTCCTCCTCCTCCTTTTCCTCCTCCTCCTCCTCCTCCTCCTCCTCCTCCTCCTCCTCCTCCTCCTCCTCCTTCTCCTCCTCCTCCTCCTACTCCTCCTCTTTCTCTTCCATGCTTCTTCTTCTTCTTTTACTCTCTCTCTCTCTCTCTCTCTCTCTCTCTCTCTCTCTCTCTCTCTCTCTCTCTCTCTCTCTCTCTCTCCCACCACCCCTGTCGTGAAAATGAGCAAGGAAATCTTGTATTTATGTTTATTTTCGAGGAAAGATTTTTACTTTTATTTCTTTTTTTGTGAGAGAGAGAGAGAGAGAGAGAGAAAAAAGGAGAGGGGAAAGGAAGAGGGTAAAACTGAACAATATGCGGGAGAGAGAATGAAGGAAATAGGAAGAAATTGAAGGAATATGAATGAGGAAGGGAATTGAAAAAAGATGTATGCAGATATGGAAGAGAGAGAGAGAGAGAGAGAGAGAGAGAGAGAGAGAGAGAGAGAGAGAGAGAGAGGGAGGTAGGTGCACAAAATATACAAAACCATTTTTATTGCATTTTCTGCTTCACGCTCTGGTATTTGTGTTTTTGTTTTGCCGGGAAAATATTCCTTACATGGACGCGGTTTTATTTTTGAGTCCCGAGAGGAAAAGAAAAATATTGCGTAGAAATTGGTGGCCTGTCATTGTGGGACTGTGATAGTAGTAGTAGTAGAAATAGTAGTAGTGTAGTGGTAGTGGTGGTGGAAAGAGTAGTGATTACAGTAGTAGTAGCATTAGTAGTATTGGTAGTAGTAGTAGTAGTGATAGTAATAGTAGTAGTAGTGGTAGTAGTAGTAGTAGTAGTAGTAGTAGTAGTAGTAGTAGTAGTAGTAGTAACAGTAGTGGTAGTAGTGGTAGTGGTGGTGGAAAGAGTAGTAATTACAGTAGTAGTAGTAGTAGTGGTAGTAGTAGTAATAGTAGTAGTAGTCGTTGTAGTAGTAGTAGTAGTAGTAGTAGTAGTAGTAGTAACAGTAGTGGTAGTAGTTGAAATAGTAGTAATCACAGTAATAGTAGTAGTAGTAGTATTAATAGAAATAGTAGTAGTAGTAGTGGTAATAGTGGTAGTAGTAGTAGTAATAGTAGTAGTAGTAGTAGTAGTAGTAATAGTAGTAGTAGTAGTTATGATAATGACAACAACAACAACAACAACAACAACAATAACAACAACTCATTAAAAGCAATTAACACTAATGAGAATCACATTACAACTTGCAATACAAAAGACCCAATTTATGATAATGATTAGCACGTCGCGCCACCCGACCCACACTGAAGCTGCCCTCATTACGTGATTATTGCCGGCAGGTGCGTGACAGAGACAAGGATAGAGAGAAAGAAAGGGGAGTGGGGAGAAGGAAGAGAGCAACTAGAGAGAAGCAAGAGAGAGAGAGAGAGAGAGAGAGAGAGAGAGAGAGAGAGAGAGAGAGAGAGAGAGAGAGAGAGAGAGAGAGAGAGCAGAAAACACCCATATATGCTTGGGAGGAGATAAGAGAAATGGGAGTAAGAGACAGAGAAAAAGAGGAGGAGGAATTAATAGTGAGGAAATGAGAGAGGCGAGACAAGAGTAAGGTAAGGGAGAAAAGTGAGGTAAGCTTGTGGAGGGAGGAAGATTCAAGTGGAGGGAAGACAGAAGGGAGGAATGATGTCAGAGTGGAGGGAAGAGGTGGGAAGGTAAAGGAGAAATGCCAGCAAGTCGTCAGGAGGAATGAAGGAGTAAAGAGGAGGAGTTGAAGGAGTGTTGGCTACCTGCATTCCAACACCGTGGGAGAGAGAGAGAGAGAGAGAGAGAGAGAGAGAGAGAGAGAGATGGTTAGATTCTGTTAAAGAGGAGTTATTGAATCGTATTAGCATTTTATTATGTGTGTGTTTGAAAAGGTGAAAAGGGCGAGCAGGTATTGTCTGACACACACACACACACACACACACACACACACACACACACACACACACACACACACACACACACACACACACACACACACACACACACACACACACACACACACACACACACACACACACACACACACACACACACACACACACTTCCTTTAAATACCTGGAGCGTAAAAGTCATTAAGCCAACGCCCTTCCCTTACCTGTAACTCCCTTCCTTTACCCCACCCATTATCCCTCCCCTCCCCATCACCTCGCCACCATTACCTGCCTCCACCCCACACGCATCTCATCTCATCGCTTCTCTCAGCTACACTTTTGGTACTGGCCGGAAGATACTTGCGTCATAAGGGCAGCTACACTAACCTAACCTTAACCTAACCTGACCTAACCTAACCCAACACACGCATCTCATCTCATCGCTTCTCTCAGCTACACATTTAACACTGTGCGGAAGATACTTGCGTCATAAAGGGAAATGCTCTAATTTAACCTAACCTAACCTAACCTAATCCAACCTCATCTAAATTGACCTAACTAAATCGGTATCATTTTACTTTAACATGAACAGCAAGTTGGCTTTCGTTACCCTTCTCATCTTAAAGACCTTGTTCTTCTGATCAATTTGAACCCATACATTCCCGTCGCAAATTATTATCTATTAACTTTTATTTTAAACTCACTGTTGTGTTAATTGTGGGGGCGACGCACCCCCTTCGATGGACAAGCGGGCACTGAGGAACACCGTTTTGTGTGTGCGTTCGTTTGTGCGTATGTCATAATATATCTGCGCAAACGCGATATATTATGACGGTGATTGGTTCTTTTGTTTCAACAGGAAACCAGTAGCCAATAAAGAAAAAAGAAAATTAGAATTTATTCAGGCAATCATAATGTCGTATTTCAACGTGTGGTGAGAAAAGCGGAGGGGGGTTTAAAAATAACACTACGGGTTTGCGACGGAAACGAAATGCATATTCATTCAAAACAGGTCGAAATCTACCAGAAAAAAATATTTCATCTAGAAGTGAGCTGTTTATGTTATTGTAATAATTTACCACTAAATCTAATCTAAGCTAACCTAACCTAGCCTCACTTAAACTAACCCAAGCCAACCTGACCTGGCCTCACCTCACCTCACCTCACCTCACCTATATGTCTTTTTTTTTATACCTTTTCCGGGAATATTATAGGCTAAAGGATGCACTTAAATCCATAAAAGTCTCTGGAAGTTTAAGAGTCACAGTTAGTTTGAGACTCAGTTTTCTTGGTGCCTAAAAGTGTCTGTAGAATTACGTAGATGTTTTGTTGAAATAGTTAGTGAAGGAAGTGCATTGATCTTTTTAGGGCAGGAGTTCTCAACCTCGGACTCGTGAACTCCCAGGGATTCACAAAAATATTTTCAGGGGTACTTAGAGGGTTGATCTAATAATATTCTCTGCATTACCATTGTATATTGAATTAATGCCTGTCGCTGCATTAACATTCCGTGGGTACTTAGCTGATCTAATAACATCCTTTGGAGTACCATTGCATATTGAGTTAGTGTGAGCCACCTGATTAATATTCTGTCCGGTGTCAGATTACGTGGGTTCGGGTAGATAGTCTTACAACTCAGGGGTTCTTAACGAGAAAAAGGTTGAGTATCCATGATTTAGGGTAATATAACGTTCACATTCAATTATAGTATAGTAGAAGTGGTGGTGGTGGTGATGGTGATAGTAGTAGTAGTAGTAGTAGTAGTAGTAGTAGTAATGGTCTATCTCAGCACATTTCCCCATCAAAATCCTTTACGCAAGAATCAGTGACTCGAATTCATTACAACATTGCACACACACACACACACACACACACACACACACACACACACACACACACACACACACACACACACACACACACACACACACACACACACACACACACACACACACACACACACACACACACACACACACACACACACACACACACACACACACACACACACACACACACACACACACACACACACACACACACTTACCACTATTGCTTCACGTCGCCTCAGTCTCTTCTTGTCACCTCCACACCGTCATAGCGTCTCAGTCTCTCATTCTCTAGGTGTCTCGGTGTCTCTGTGTCTCGGTGCTTGGAAATCTTCACACAGTCCTTCTTACCTTTCATAGTTCATGCTCATGTATTATTAAACGCCTTGCCCCTCCCACACCCAAGATACCCCTACCCAGCCTACACCGACCTGCAGTACAGCCCGCCACCCACCCACCCACCCAGCCACCCAGCCAGCCAGCCAGCCTTCCTTTTCATCACTATTCAGACTTCACAAGCGAGGGAGACGAAAGCTTGGCATGCTAACGACACAATGCACTCACTCCTTCATTTGACCTCTCTCTCTCATTCTCTCCCTCACTCTCCCTCACTCTCCCTTTGGCTCCACTCTCACTACAGTTTATCGCCTCTACCTCATTTTCTTTTCTCTTTCCTTCTCACTTCTCATCCATTTCTGTTTCTCGTTTACTACTCATTTTTTTGCTTCTTTGTTCTTCATGTTTCTCTGTTGCTTTGATCCTTTCTCTCTCTCCTCTCTCCTACTTTCTTTCCTCCACGGTTGTTAATTTATCTTCCTTTTACTCCGCTACTTCCCCTCACTCATCTATTTCCCTCCTCCATATTCAAACTCCCTTCAATTTCTCTTACTCTTGATTCCTGTACTCCTCTTCACTCCTCCATACCTACACTAGTACTCCATCTTTCCTTCACTCCATCCCTCACTCACTCGTAGCCTTTAATTAAATATCTACTCCGACGTCTCCTTTCTACTCCTCGCCTTACCTTCGCTAGTACTCTTTCCTTCACTCTTCACTCCATCCCGTCACTCTCATTAAACATGGACAGCAGCCTCTCTCTCTTGCTCCTCGTCCCACAGATTAGGTTTGGTTAGGTTTGGGTAGAATTGGTTAGGTCTGGTTTGTATAGGTTAGGTTGGGTTAGGTTTAGTCAAGTTTGGTTGGGTTTGGTTGAGTTTGGTTAGGTTTGGTTGGGTTAGGTTGTATTAGATTAGGTTAGATTGGGTTAGGATAGGTTTGGTTAGGTTAAGTTTGGTTAGGTTTCATTAGATTAGGTTAGGTTGTGTTGGGTTGGGTTGGGTTGGGTTAGATTTCATTAGGCTTAATTTGGTTTGGTTAGATTCTCCATCACTACAATCTTCCCGTTGCAATCTCACGAAAACTGGAAACATCTCCCGACCGCGGTGTCTCTATAATCAAACATCTACTCAGCCTCTCCTCGCCTTACCGTCGCTACAATCTCTCCCATGCAATCTTAGGAACGCTGGATAGAATTTCCTCCCCACCGCACTGTCCTCTCTCTCCGTCACTGTAGCTCGAGATTAAATTTTGTGAAAGGTGGATTGGCTGATTAACCCGCGACTTTGGAGGCTCCTGAACACCACGTGGCAGTGACAGCAGCGGGGTATTAGACATTTAGCCTTTTGTGTTTGTGTTTTATTACTATTTTATTTATTAAGTGGTTTATTTTGTGGTTTGTGTTAGATGCATTTTTTAACCTTGTTGTTCGTGCATTTTTGTTTTGTTTTGGAATATAACGAGGGATATTCTTTTTATATTATTTGTTTTTATTGATTGATTGTT
>NC_059277.1:5710000-5722500 GCF_017591435.1 Portunus trituberculatus
TGCTTCATGTGTTTGTCTTGTGTTGTGTGTGCTGCTGTATGTCTCAGGTGTTGAAGTGTGCTTGTTTGTGTCTGTTGTCTCTTACGTGTTTTTCTGTTGTGTGTGTCTCGTTATGGTTAGGTTAGGTTGATATAGGTTAGGTTAGGTTAGGTTAGGTTAGGTTAGGTTAGGTTAGGTTAGGTTAGATTAGATTAGGTTAGGTTAGGTTAGGTTAGGTTGGGTTGGGATTGGTTAGATTAGGTTAGGTTAGGTTAGGTTAGGTTGGGTTGGGATTGGTTAGATTAGGTTAGGTTAGGTTAGGTTAGGTTTGATTAGGTTGGGTTAGGTTAGGTTAGGTTAGGTTAGGTTAAGGTTGGGTTGGGTTAGGTTAGGTTAGGTTAGTTTTTTTTATGTAAGAGGGAGAACTACCAAGAGCAAAAAAATGAATATTAGACAAAATATAGCCCCACTTGAATTGTAGTTTCCATAAAAGAATCAAAATAGCTAGTGAAAATTCGTGGGCAAATGTCTCGACACCTCTCTCTTAAAAGGAGTTAAGTCGTAGGAAGATGGAAACATAGAAGCAGGCAGGGAGTTCCAAAGTTCAAGAGTTAAGTTCAAAGTTAAATTAAGTTAGGTTAGCATAAGTTAGGATAGGCTGAGGTTGCTTGGGTTACGTTAATGCTGAAGTTAGGTTAAGTTATACATTATTAACAATTTTACTTCATAGAGTTATGTTATGGCCAGTTATTTGTGATTAGTTAATTATCTATCTGTCAATCTATATATATATATCTCATTCTATCTATCAGTCTATCCATCTATCAATCTATCTCTATCTATCATTTTATCTATCTACGTATCAGTCTATCTGCCTTTACCTGTTCCCTCATCCTGACAGGTGTTATATACGTATCATCTCTCATATCGTGTTGTTTCCTTTCTGTCTGTCTGTCTGTCTGTCTGTCTGTCTGTCTGTTATACCCCATGTTATACTTCGTGTGGATTGTACAGACAGGTGATGTGTGATGACTAAACAATAACAAGAAAAAGTGGATATGGAGGGGCTGACTTTTCTCTCTCTCTCTCTCTCTCTCTCTCTCTCTCTCTCTCTCTCTCTCTCTCTCTCTCTCTCTCTTACTCAAACACTCACACTCTCACATTTCTCTCTAATTTCTATGATATTTATTTGCTTTCCTCCTCATCTTTCTTTCTTTCCCTCCTCCTCATCCTCCTCTTCCTCCTCGTCCTCCTCCTCCTCCTCCTCCTCCTCCTCCTCCTCCTCCTCCTCCTCTTCCTCCTCCTCCTCGTCCTCCTCCTCGACCTCCTCCTCCGTGGCATTGCTTGTCGCGGTGTTATATTAATGTAAGCAGCCTCGGGTGGTAATATTCTCTCTCTCTCAGCACGAAGTAAATATTGAGCTAAAATTTTTCATAGTGTTGAGTCAGTGAGTGGGTCTCTCTCTCTCTCTCTCTCTCTCTCTCTCTCTCTCTCTCTCTCTCTCTCTCTCTCTCTCTCTCTCTCTCTCTCTCTCTCTCTCTCTCTCTCTCTCTCTCTCTCTTGCATATTACAAAGGACATACATCATCGGCCGATAGCAATAGTGACAACACCACCACTATCAGCACCACCACAACCACCACCACCACCACCACCACCACCGCCACCGCCACCACCACCGCCACCACCACCACATAACCATGATAATAATACGTGGAGCAGGAACAACATACACAGAAAAATAGAAAAAGAAAAAGGAAAAAATGTACATATATATTAACACCAAACTCACTCACTCACTCACTCACCACCACCACCACCACCACCACCACCACAAAATTAAACAGGTAACTGATTCACGAACACCACCCCAAAAAACAAAAAAGTAAATAAACAAGAATAAAAAAAAATAACAGCAAAATAAGACGATAAAAACCAACATAAGCTTTACCCAACCACATTCACCACCACCACCACCACCACCACCACCACCACCGCCACCATCCCAGTAACAATAGTAGAAACGAACCCAAGGAAGCGGCAACAGAAAACACAGGGACCGGCGAGTTAGCGAGCCACTCTGCACTCGACCACCGCTACCCCGTCTCTGCCATTTCGTGCTGATTCTGCCTGTATTTACGAGGCGACCGTGTGATTTAGGGGCCACTTACTTCATGGGTACGGGTCACAGCTGCCCTGGGTGTGTACAAAGTGGCATGGGGCAGCTAGGATATCATTATTAGATACCCTTTTACTCTATTTCAACTTAGCAGGTCTCTATCTCATCTCTTATCTCATCTTCCCACTTCTCCACCTCTTCTCGATATCTGAGTTAATGTCCTTTTCCTTCACATTCGCTCATCTTTCCTTCTCTCTCCTTTGTCCCTCCATGCCTCCATTCCTTTATCTCTCCACTCCTCCACTTCTTCCTGCCATTCCCTCCACAGTATCTACTCTATAATATTATACAGTTAATACTCCTATCTCTCTCTCTCTACCTTATTCTCTCCAGCCATCTACCTCTTCTCTCCATCTCTCCATACCCTCTTCTCTCCACTCCTCCACCTCTTGTCAATATTTCCTCCACCACATTTACTTCATATAGAGTTAATACGTTAATGTTCCTCTCTCTTATTATCTTCATCTCTCCAGTTCTCTACCTCTTCTCTCCATCTATCCATATTTTTTCCTTCGCTCCTCCTCCTCCTTCCGATATTCTCTCCACTCATCCACTAAAGGGAAAGGTAGAGATGGTTGTAGCAGAGGGTAATTTTCTCTCTCTCTCTCTCTCTCTCTCTCTCTCTCTCTCTCTCTCTCTCTCTCTCTCTCTCTCTCTCTCTCTCTCTCTCTCTCTCTCTCTCTCTCTCTCTCTCTCTCTCTGCCAGTAGTTGATTCTGCTTCCTCCTCCTCCTCCACGCGCGTCTCAAAATCGTTGCTTTCTCTCGTAAAGTTGGACATTTTCTCTGGCCTTTTCCCTTAAGGCCCTTTACGAGTTTATTTTTCTTTTCCTCTTTTTGTTTTATTTTTTGTGATTGTAAATTCAGGTCATATTTCCAGGGATTTTGGTAATTTCTCCTGACTTTATCCTTTTATGTTTGTTTCTGCTTTATTTTTGCTGGTTTGTGTATTTCTCTCTCTCTCTCTCTCTCTCTCTCTCTCTCTCTCTCTCTCTCTCTCTCTCTCTCTCTCTCTCTCTCTCTCTCTCTCTCTCTCTCTCTCTCTCGTAGATGCACATAATTCCTTCTGACCTTTCCTGGTCTGTCTCTTGGCGTATTTATTTTTCACGTTAGTTCAGGCACATTTCACCACAACGCCTAACAAATCATTTCACATTTCTTTCTTCTCTCTCTGTATAAGCTGGACAGTTTTCTCAGATTTCTTCCTTCTCTCTGTACAAGTTAGCCAGTTTTCTTGTATTTTTTTCAATCTTTCTGTAAAAATTAATTAGTGTTCTTGGTTTCTTGCACTTTTTTCCTTCCTTTTCTGTACAATTTAGCCATTTTTTCCTCCACTCTTTTCCTTCTTTCTTTACAAATTATATAGTTTTCTTGCATTTTTTTTTTCGTTCTTTCTGTACAAGTTAACCAGTCTTTTTGTACGTTTTCCTTCTTTCTGTACAAATGATCTAGTTTTCTTGCACTTTCTCCTTCTGTCTGTAAAATTGAACCACTTTTCTACGTAATATTTTCCCCCCCAAACATTTATTTATCCATTTGTTTATTCGCATCAGACACTTTTCCTCTGCTCTGGACAAGTTACACAGCTCTCTTGCACACATTTCTCTCTTTCTGCACGAGTCAAAGCATTTTACCAGTTTTACATGGTTTTTCCGTCTTGTCCTTTGTCTATTTATATTCTTTTTTGTATCAGACACTTTTCCTCCGCTCTGGACAAGTTACACATCTATCTTACTCATATTTCTGCGTCTTTTTCAACAAGTCAAGCATTTTACCAGTTTTACAATAAGGTTTTCCCGCCGCGTTCTTTCCGCGGCCTCGTGTCACCGGCGCGTGGAGGCGGAGGTGGCACAGGTGACAGAGGCAGGGCGGGTAACCTTGCTTCACCTCTGCCTGACCTTCCGTCCTGTAGTCTCTGCTCTCTGCTTCCGCGATACGCTTTGTGATGTAACGCTTGCCCTTATCCTTGCTCCGGCTTGTGCTGAGGCGGAAGTTCTCTCTACCTGTACCTGTATATGTCATTACTTGTGGGCTGAGTGACTGTCTACCTGCACTGACTTCATTACTCTCCATATACCTCCTTTGTTTACTGTCCATATATCTCCTTTAATTACTGTCCATACACCTCGTTCAATTACTGTCCATATTTCTTTAATTACTGTCCATATGTCTCCTTTAATTACTGTTCATTTCCTTTAATTACTGTCTATATAATTCCCTTAGCCCATAAATTTCCGTGAAAATCCCACACTGTATTAAAACAAAGACAAAAGAAACGCGTTACTTGTATTTGGTTATAGAATGACTGATTGCTCACCTGTGTAATCTAACCTGTATTGTCATTACCTGTAGAGTGAACAACCATGTACGTACCTTCATCACCTCACCTGTTGACTCAAATGACTTCTTACCTGTATAGTTTATTTTTTTTACCTGTAGATTGTTTCCTTACCTGTATATTCCTTTGCATTTTTACCTGCAGACTGATTATTACCTGTAGATATTTACCTGCAATGTATAGGGTCATATTATGTACTCAGGTATTCTCGAGCTGTATGTGTAAAGGTCAATGGAGGAGAAGAAGGAGGAGGAGGTGGAGGAGGAGGAGGAGGAGGAGGAGGAGGAGGAGGAGGAGATGGAAGAGATGAAGAAGGAGGAGGAGGAGGAGGTGGAGGAGTGTATGCAGGAGATGATGGCATTTGGCACCTTCAGACTTTATTGAAGGTAATTTTAGTGTGTGTGTGTGTGTGTGTGTGTGTGTGTGTGTGTGTGTGTGTGTGTGTGTGTGTGTGTGTGAGGGAATGGTATGTGATAATAATGTTTAACTATGTGCTATTAACTTGTTATAAATGTTTCTCACGTGTGTAATTCTCTCTCTCTCTCTCTCTCTCTCTCTCTCTCTCTCTCTCTCTCTCTCTCTCTCTCTCTGATTCTTCATTTCTCTTCGTCTTTCAGCATTTTATTCTTTTCTTTTTTCACCATTCTCTCCTTTACAGCTTCCTTCTCAATATCGTAATCTCCTTCTCCTCCTCCTCCTCCTCCTCCTCCTCCTCCTCCTCCTCCTCCTCCTCCTCCTCCTCCTCCCCCACTTCTTCTTAGTCTGTCACCTCCTTCATGTCTTTCTCATAATCCTCTTTCACCTCCTTAGCCTCCTTTTATATTTCTCTTCCTCCTCCTCCTTTTCTTCCTTCTCCTCCTCCTATATTGATAGAAAAAAAATAAATCAAAAATACCTGCAACATTAAACGAAATCCAGAACAGACTCATCAAAATCACACAAGGAAAGAAGGAAAAGGCCAAGGAAAGTTTAAAAAGTTATTGAAGTTTGTCCTAAGAAACTTCACTCATTATTACCGTCTTATTTCTCAGGCAGCCAGTCAGTCAGTCAGTCAGTCAGTCAGTCAGTCAGTCAGTCAGTCAGTCAGTCAGTCAGTCAGTCAAGTTAATCACTGTTTGATCAGTTAGTCAGTCGAGCTCAGAGCTCATTATGTCGTTAGGATCGATTTACCTACTCACTGCTAGGTGAACAGGGCTACACGTGAAAGGAGTGTGTGTGTGTGTGTGTGTGTGTGTGTGTGTGTGTGTGTGTTAAATTTACCACACTTATCCTTAAGCAAAGTGTAAATTAACCCTTTCAGTACTGAAAAGCATTTTTATCATGAATTTGGAATGTGATTAGACGATTTTATTTACATAAGCAAGGGTCTATGGAGGCCAGAAGATTAATGGTCAGAGTCTTCACTATTTTAATCCCCGACATAAATTTCTGGAGTTGTAAAAAATCGCCAAATAATCAGAATAAATATGAAAACGCGTCCTGCTACTGAAGGGAATAACACGTCTAAACTCAACTTTCCTTAAATAAAAACATCTTGGTAATCTTACTTTTTTTTCAGTAATGAATTCCAGGAGTTTTCTTACTTGCACTAATGAATCGCAGCAAAGTAACGTGCCAGCTGTTCCAGGATGTGATAAGACGATACGTAACAATGAATAGGTGGGAACAAATCCTCTAACACTAAACACAGCATTGGAACCGTGGCCTTTTTTGTGCCACGCCATGATTTGAGGAAAACTTACTGAGCTTTGCAATATTCACCTGGAAAATGCAAAAAGAAACAAGGGAAAGTATCTGAAGGGGGAAAAAATCATACCAAACCAGACACATTATTGAAACCGTAATTTTTTTTTCTTTGCAGTCTACGCGTACTGGAATAAAAAAAATATACTTAGCCATACATTTACTAGGAAAATAAAAAAAAACAAAGGAAAGTATCAGAAGGAAAAGAAAAAATCAGACACATTATTGGAACCGTAAGTATTTTTTTACAGTCTACGCGTACTTAAATGAAAGATATACTTAGCTATACCACATTTACTAGAAGAAACAGAAAAAAAAGGAAAGTATCAGAAAGGAAAGTAAAAACCCGTACCAACTCACACATTATTGGAACCCTAACTTTTTGACATAGTTTACCTTTACTTTTTTATTATTTTTACCATGTGGGCTTTTCACGGGAATTTCTGGACTAAAGGGGATACTTTTTAGGTACCTCGCATCTCAAAGGCCACCCGCTAGGAAACCATTGCCCTGAGTGAGAAAGCCCAACCTATCAGCACCAAGTAAGCCTTTTTTTCTTAACGTTATGTTGCCCTTGACTGACCTTCTCTCCTACTTAAAAAAAAAAAAAAAACTCGGACCGTGGACAGGATTCGAACCCGTGCGCTTGGAAACCCCACGGACCCAAAGCACGCATGGTTCCACTGTTCCACTTGAATGAAAAATAGACTATATAACACAAGATTTACTAGAAAAAAAAAACACAAAATTCTATATAACTAACAAACACACAAAAAAAAACAAAGCAAAGTATCAAAAGGAAAAAGAAAAAAAAAATGTACCAAACCATTATTGGAACCGTAGCTTTTTTAGTCTCCCCTTACGTTTGAGGATGACGTGACGCCCTGGGAAGCCTCGAGACGCCCTTCAGATGCTCGTGGGCGTGGGAAAAACTGGCGTGGGTGGACTTACCTCTCATCTTTATTGATATGTGATTTTTGGTACGAACGAGGAGGAGAGGAGGAGCAGGAGGAGGAGGAGGAGGAGGAGGAGGAGGGCATTGAGAAGATGATGGCAGGAGGAGGTAGAAAAGAGGCAGTGATGGAGGAGGAGGAGGAGGAAGAGGAGGTGGAGATGGAAAAAGAGGAGGGTCAGGAGGAGGAGTAGGAGGAGAAAAGGAATGTAAATGAGGATGAAGAAGGGGTGGGGGACGAGGAGGAGAAGGAAGAGGACGAGGAGGAGAAGGAAGAAGAGGAAGAGGAGGAGGTCTTAAATTGTAATGAATGAGTCGAGTTGGAAATATTTCTCTTTATTTTCAGATTAATTAGAAGAAAGCGAGTTTAAATCCTTCTTTGCGTCTCCTCCTCCTCCTCCTCCTCCTCCTCCTCCTCCTCCTCCTCCTCCTCCTCCTCCTCCTCCTCTTCCTCCTCCAGCATCACCACCCAGGAAAATATCATTACCTGCCAATTAACTAATGAAGGGGGCTCACCTGGCCTCGCTCACCTCACCTGTCTGTTTGTGCCTCTCTTTAATTATCTAATCCACCTTGGCTCAAGTTTTTTTTATGCATTTTTTTTCTCGATTATCTGTAATTTAATTAGTGTTTTTTTATTTATTTTCCTCGCCGTTTTTTTTTTTTTGTAGTTTCATTTGTTTTCGTTTATTTTTTTCCTTTCTGTTTATCTTTTTTTTTCTTTTCTCTCCTCTTCTCATCTTTCTCTTCTTTTTTTTCTTCCTCTTCCTCCTCCTTTGCCTCTTCTTTCTACCCGTTCATCTTCCTCTACACTTTATCTTCACTAAGGAGGAAAAAATGTCTGGAATTCATATAAAGTAGGAAATATCGAGTGACGTCCGGGAAATTAATATTCAACTCTCTCTCTCTCTCTCTCTCTCTCTCTCTCTCTCTCTCTCTCTCTCTCTCTCTCTCTCTCTCTCTCTCTCTCTCTCTCTCTCTCTCTCTCTCTCTCTCTCTCTCTCTCTCTCTCTCTCTCTCTCTCTCTCTCAATATAACTAACTGGAAAAACTTTGCAGGGCCATTTGGTGAACTTGTATATAAAGTTGTGCCTTATTGAAATGTATTGCAGAAATGAATGTGACACCAAGATAAGGAACTGCGTGTTATTAGGATAGATAAGATAAGAGAGTCAAGGAAGCTACAAGAAGTCACTGGGTCAAACATATCTCCTTCCACCTCTCATTGCCATTCCAACGTGTCATAATCCTCTAAAAATATAGCCATTGAGAGAGAGAGAGAGAGAGAGAGAGAGAGAGAGAGAGAGGAAATTTAGTTAGGTTAGGTTAGATTAAGTTATTTATTTATCTTTTTTTATGCAAGAGGGAAACTATTCAAGGCAACAAAAAGATTAAGAAAAAGGCCCATTTGAAATACCACTTCCCTTAAAGACTGGTAAAGAATTAGCCATAAGACAGGGACAAATCTTAGGTTGGGATGGGTTGGGTTAGGTTAGGTTATGTTAAGTTAGTTTAGGTTTGGTTAGATAAGAATAGGTTAATTTAGGATAGGTTAGTTCAGGTTAGGTCAGATTAAGATACGTTAGGTTAGGTTTAGTTAAGTTTAGGTTAGGTTAGATTAGCTTAGGATAGAACCGCCAAAAAATATCGTCCTTCTTTAGAGCCCCTTTGACTCACACCTACAGACTCATTACCACTCCATACCATTCATCAACCAGTGTATTTATGAGCAAGTTGAATCTTATCCCCATCCTTACATAAAACCATTAACCGAGAATACGCTGCGTAGGAAGGCTTACTGAGATAAAAGGAACAGAGAGGGAGAGCGAGGAGAGAAAATACTGTTACCTGTTACCTGTTGCTTCCTGTTACCTGTGATGCCTTACCTGTGAAAACGTGGTATTGGATACAGGTGAGAGAGAAAGAGAAAGAGAGAGAGAGAGAGAGTCGAGGCTGAAGGAAGACATGGAAGCGAGGATTAAAGAGAGATGGAGAGAGAGATATTGACGGAAGAGGAGTCAGACGGAGAGCAAGAAGAAGAAGAGGAAGAGGAGGAGGAGGAGGAGGATGGAAGTGACGCTTAAGTGTAATGAAGTGGAGTTCCTCTGAAGTTATGGTAAGAAGTTTAAAGTGAAGGAAAAGAAATAGAAAACAAAGAATATTGAGAGGAATCATTTATCAGAGAGAGAGAGAGAGAGAGAGAGAGAGAGATGCAAAATAAGTCACTGGGGATGTAAAAAGCGTCAGAAGGGAGTGATATAGATTAACTTTGAGGGGAGAACTAAAGGCTTTGATTATTTTTTCCCCTCGAGGAGTCTGAAAGTTAGTCATGCAAACGTCAGGAGGAGGAAGAAGAGGAGGAGGAGGAGGAGGAGGAGGAGGAGGAGGAGGAGGAGGAGGAAGAGCATGTGGTGTTGGTGGTAGTGAAGGAGAAAGGACACGGGGAAGATTAATGGAGGAATGGAGGAAAATTATACGTGGAAAAAGAGAGCGAGAGAGAGAGAGAGAGAGAGAGAGAGAGAGAGAGAGAGAGAGAGAGAGATTTACGAGACAAGGAGAGAAGACTTAGCTGCGCCGGAGGAGGAGGAGGAGGCGGAGGAGGAGGAGGACAAGCTGGTTTTTAGTGATATATTGGTATTGTTCTTTCATTGCCTATTAATCCCTGTTCTCTCTCTCTCTCTCTCTCTCTCTCTCTCTCTCTCTCTCTCTCTCTCTCTCTCTCTCTCTCTCTCTCTCTCTCTCTCTCTCTCTCTCTCTCTCTCATTACCGCTTTAGGTGCTCCATTAAAAGGCGAATTGGGCGTTACGGTGAGACGGGGTCGAGGAAGGAGTGGGGAGGCGAGAACCCTGATAGGTTAGCCTCGCCTTCCTAATGGCCGGGAGGAGGGAAGGAAGGAGAGAAGGAGGAGGAAGGATAGAGGACGGAAGGATGGAGGGAAGGAAGGAGAGGAGGCAGGAAGGAAGGAGAGAAGGAGAGAGGAGGGAAGGATGTAGGGAAGAAAGGAGGGAAGGAGGAGGTAAGGAATGAGAGAAAGAAGGAGAGATGGATGGAGGGAAGGAAGGATAGGAGGAGGAGGAGGGAGGGAAGGAGGGAAGGATGGAGGGAAGGAAGGACAGAAGGAAGGAGAGAAGGATGAAGGAAAGGATAGAGGAGAGAAGGATGGAGGGAGGAGAAAGCAGGAGGAAAGGATGGAGGGAAGGTAGGATAAAGAAAGATAGGATGGAGGAAAGATAAGGTAAAGAAAGGAAGGATGGAGGAAAAGAAGGATAGAGAAAGGAAGGATGGAGGAAATATAAGATAGAGAGAGGTAGGATGCAGGAAAGATAGAATAATGAGGGGAAGGATGGAGAAAAGATAGGATGGAGAAGGAAAGGATTTGAGAAAAGGTAGGATGGAGGGAAGGAAGATAGGATAGAGAAAAGAAGGATGGAGGAAGATTGGATAGAAAGAGGTAGGATGAAGAAAAGAAAGGATGGAGGAGAGGTAGGATGGTTAGAGGTAGGTTAGAGAGAGGTAGGATAAAGAAAGGAGGGATAGAGGAAAAGTAAGATGAAGGAGAGGTAGGATGGAGGAAGGATGAGGAGAGGTAGGATGGGAGAAGGATGGAGAGAGGTTGGCTAGAGGAAGGATAGAATACAAAGGGGTAGGATGGAAGAAAGATGGGATGGAGAGAGGTAGGATGGAAGGAAGGATGGAGAGAGAGAGAGAGAGAGAGAGAGAGAGAGAGAGAGAGAGAGAGAGAGAGAGTAAGGAAAGAAAGAAAATGTAATAAGGATGGAGGAAGGAAAAATAAAAATAGGAAGGAGAAAGGGAAGGAAAGGAAGAGAAAGGAAGATAGGATAGAAAAACTGGTAAATAGGATGGATAGAGAGACTCGATCTCTTCTACTATCCCTTTTAACTGCGTAGGACGTGATGAACAGAGTGGACCAACAAATCTGCTGCTGTTTGCCCTTCCTTTGTGTTCCTTTGGGGTTCTGTGGAAAAGCGAGTAAGGAAAATATATATAGTTAAAAAGAAAGTAAATAGAGAGAGAGAGAGAGAGAGAGAGAGAGAGAGAGAGAGAGAGAGAGAGAATAAAGAAAAGTAGGAATTATGTAAAAGAAATAGAATACTAAAATGAGAGAGAGAGAGAGAGAGAGAGAGAGAGAGAGAGAGAGAGAGAGAGAGAGAGAGAGAGAGAGAGAGAGAGAGAGAGAGAGAGAAGTAGGAATTATGTAAAAGAAATAGAATACTAGGAAACTTGACGGGAGTGAGAGAGGAGAGACACTCACAGTGAGAGAGAGAGAGAGAGAGAGACTGCCAACTCCTCTGACACTCTTTGTGACGTGACACTCAGTGTAGTGCAGTGCGTGAATAGTGCTAGTGAAGTGAAAAGAATAGTGCTCCATTTACATGCTGACCATCTTGTATATTATCTATTTTAAGTCTTGTAAATATTGTAGAGAAATAGATTGAATGTAGCACACGAAGATGTTTCTTCTGTATAAATTAGGAAGAAAGAAAAAGGTTTAAAATTAAGACGAGAACAAAAGATGCAATTAACTGCAAGTATGGAGGTGAAGAAGGAAGAAGAAGAGGAGGAGGAGGAGGAGGAGGAGGAGGAGGAGAAGGAGGAGGAGGAGGAGGAGGAAAGAGCACAGTGAAGAAAGGAATGAATGACGGAAGGCAGAGAAGATGGATGGAGGCAAGGAAAGGTGGGGAAGGAAATGAGAATGAGAGGAAAACTTGCAGGTAGAAAGTGAGGAGGAATGGGAGGTCGAACGGAGAGGAGGAGGAGGAGGAAGAAGAAGAGGAGGAGGAGGAGGAGGAAGAGGAGGAGAAATGTCCAGAGAGATGAGAGCGGTACATGCTTTTTAACACCTGCGAATAAGCTGCCACCTGCACACCTACCTGTCTGATTAGAGGAGTTTTGTACCTATCCGCTAACACCATCACTTCATATTTCCCTTCACAGCATTTTACAGCTTCACTTCATCTCTTCATTCAGAGCATTTCACAGCGTCACTTCACAGCTTGTACTATTTCATCTTCACAGCATTTCACAGCACTATTTCATCTCCCTTCATAGTCTTTCACAGCATCACCTCACGCCTCACAGCCCCTTGTACTATTTCACCATTTACAGCATTTCACAGCATCACCTCACCTGTTCTATTTCATCTCCCTTCACAGCACTTGGCAGCATCACGACACAGCTATTCACAATCTCTTATCACAGCCCCTAACTGTACTAATTTATCTCCCATCAACAGCATTTCACAGCATCACCTCACAGATTATCACTCTCTCATCACTTCATCTCCCTGTACAT
>NC_059277.1:5735000-5742500 GCF_017591435.1 Portunus trituberculatus
TTTCTCTCCCCTTCTTTTCTCCATCCCTCTCTCTCTCTCTCTCTCTCTCTCTCTCTCTCTCTCTCTCTCTCTCTCTCTCTCTCTCTCTCTCTCTCTCTCTGAGGTATTTAGGAATTTAGGAGTCGTGGAAATATTTATCCTTGCAAATGAAAGGAATTTAATTTGCTGAATACATAAATCAGCGTCCTTTCTTTGACCGGTGAGTCTTAGCCTCGTGTTGACGCTGGGGAGAGAGAGGGAGAGAGGGAGAGGGAGAGGAGAAGGGAGAGGAAGAGAAAAGGGAGAGAGAGAGCAAGAGGGAGAGGGAGAGGGAAAGATAAAGGTAAATGGAGAGGGAGAGGAGAGGGAGGGGCGTGAGAGGAAACGACCATACGAAAGTTTTGGAAGAGGGAAAAAAAGTGCAAGGAAAGTTTGAAGAGAGAGAGAGAGAGAGAGAGAGAGAGAGAGAGAGAGAGAGAGAGAGAGAGAGAGAGAGAGAGAGAGAGAATACAATTTAAATTTTTATAACATTACAATGAATCAGGTAAATCGGAGACAGATGAGACAAAGACAAGGAGGAGGAAGAGGAGGAGGAGGAGGAGGAGGAGGAGGAGGAGGAGGAGGAGGAGGAGGAGGAGGAAGAAAGGAGGATTTGGATAGATAATTGATGTTTGTTTTGGAGGAGGAGAAGGATGAGAAGAAGAATATACTCAAGAGAAGGATGAGGAGTTGTGTAAATATATGTTAGAGGAGGAGGAGGAGGAGGAGGAGGAAGGAAGGAAGGAAGAAAGGAAGGAAGGAAGGAGAATGGAGACGAAGAAGGAATGGAATAAAGAGGAGGATGAAAATAGGAAAGGTAAAAAAATAATAGAAATTAGATTATGTATATTACAGGATGGGAAAGGAGGAGGAGGAGGAGGAGGAGGAGGAGGAGAAGAGGAGAAGGAGGAGAAACACAACAAGAACAAGAAGAAAACAAGAATAATAAAAACAACAACAATAACAAAGAAAATGAACAAGAGAGAGAGAGAGAGAGAGAGAGAGAGAGAGAGAGAGAGAGAGAGAGAGAGAGAGAGAGAGACGCAGAGAGAGAGGAGCTAATATAATTTCCAGAGACCAGTAAGGAAGGCTGAAAGACCCAACCTGACTGTTTTCAATTTCCTACCAGGTCTTGACTTCGTGGGTTGAACTTTGAGCTGGCGCCGTGGCCTTTGAGGGAGAGAGAAGCACAGTTCCTCGGCTCCTGACGGCGGGCAAGGGAACTCAGGGGCAGCAAACGAAAGTGGATTGGAGTTTAGATGTAAGGAAAGATAGAGAGGTTGGAAGACAGATAGGCAGAGGAATACAGGGAAAAATGAAGACAAGATAGATAGGAAAGACAGATAGAGAGGTTGAAAGAAAGATAGGGAGGGAAAGGAGGGAAAAGAAGACAAGATGGATGGGGAAAGATAGAGAGAGAGATTGAAAGACAGATAAGGAAACGAATAGAGGGAAAAGTAAATATGAAGGTGGATGGAGGAAAAATAGAGAGATAGGCAGACAAATAGAGGGAAATGAAGACATGGAGATGAACGAGGAAAAGACAGACAGAGAAGTTGAAAGACAGATAAGCAAAGGAATGAAAGGAAAAGAAGAGAGGAAGATGGATGAGAAAAGACAAATAAGCAGACTAATAGAGAGAAAAGGAGACATTGAAATGGATGAGGAAAGAAAAATAGAGAGATTGAAAGACAGGTAAGAAAACGAATAGAGGGAAAAGAAGACAAAGAGATAGGTACGGGAAGAAAAATAAGCAGAGAAATAGAGGAAAAAGAAAACAGGAGGTGGATGAGGAAAGACAGATAGAGAAGAAAGACAGATAGGCAGAGAACGGAGGGAAAATAGAAAGGGATGGATGCATAGGGAAAGACAGATAAGCAGAGGAAAAGAGAGAGAAAGGAAGACAAGGAGATGGATGGGAAAGACAGATAGGCGGTGGAAGAGAGGGAAAAAGAAGACAAGGAGATAAATAGGATGATGGATGGGTGGGAAGTGATGACAAGCGGGCTGATAGATCGATAAGTAAGAGAGACAGATTGAAAGAAAGAATAATAATGAAGGCAGGACAAGAAGTAGACAAGATAGAAGAGTGAAGAAAGAAGGAGTGATAATAGAAGACAAAGAATAGATTGATAAAAAAAAATGATAATACCGAAGGAAATAAAAAAAAAAAAGCAATTAGGAAGAAAGACAGAAAAAGTAGAAAAATCAATTGATACGTAGAAAAATATAATACCAAGAACGAAAACGACAAAAAAAAATAGAAAGAGATAAATAATTAGGAAGAACGACAAAAAGAACAATGAGTCTGAAGAGGGTGATAGATAAATAAAAAGCTTAATAACGAGAGAAAACGAAAAGAAAATAGAAAGAAAAAACAATTAGGAAGAGAGATAGAAAAAAATATTAGTCAAAAGATGGTGACAAATAGAAAAAAAAAGTTGATATCGACAGAGAACACAAAACAGAAGAGAAAAACTTGAAAAAAACGACAAAAAAAAAAATCTTAAGACGGTTATAGATAAAAAAAAAATTAAAATCGAAAGAAAACGAGAAAAGAAAAAAAAAAAACAGGAGTAACAGTAAGAAAATAGGTGAGTAGGAAGCCAGAGAGATGAAAGACAGTGGTGGGAAGCAAGAGGGAAGAATTACAAGGTGGAGGAAAAAGTGAAAAAGTGGAACAAACATCAAAGATTCATTCGTTATTGAGGAGACGTGGAAAAAAATGAGCCACAAAAAAATCTTATTGGAAAGGTGAGAAGAAATGCCGAGAGAGAGAGAGAGAGAGAGAGAGAGAGAGAGAGAGAGAGAGAGAGAGAGAAACAAGCCACTGTCAGCACCAGTATTCTTCGAAAATTAAGACACACAAGTTCACCAAAGCAGCGCCACCACTCACCCTGATGAGAGAGAGAGAGAGAGAGAGAGAGAGAGAGAGAGAGAGAGAGAGAGAGAGTCAGTCAGTCAGTCTTTACTTTCTTTTTGAAATATTATAAACTCCTTTTTCATTCACTATCCATTAAATGAGAGAGAGAGAGAGAGAGAGAGAGAGAGAGAGAGAGAGAGAGAGAGAGAAAAGAGAAAACCAATCTTAGTCACAATATTTATTTCCTCGTCGAAGCGTGACTCCTATTCCTCTTACTTCGTAGCCCACCCACTGAACACGAATCATTCTAAGACACTGTTGGAATATCTGAGACACACTTCCAGCCCCATCATAAGTACATTCCCACTTTGAAGGCTGCAGATTTTCACACGCTCACATTTTTACATCTGCATTTTCCTCTCCATTAATCAGTTCACGTCCTGTGCATAAATTTTGTCCTCTTAAGGGAAACGTCGAGGTGGGATGGGAAATTGATTTAAGGGGATAATGGATGGTTGTGTGTGCCGGGCATGCTGTGTTTTTGAAGGAGGAGGAGGAGGAGGAGTAGGTGGTGGTGGTGGTGATGGTGGATGAGGACGAGGAGATAAAGGAGAATATAGTGATGGTGGAGGTGGAGGTGGAGGTGTTGAGGTGGTGAGGAGGTAACGATTGGGGATGAGGTGAAAAAGGTGATGGTAAAGAAAGAGGAGGCGAGGGAGACCAGTAGTAGTAGTAGTAGTAGTAGTAGTTGTAGTAGTAGTAATTGTTGTTGTTGTTTTGGTGTTAATAGAGAGTGACTCGGGTAAGAAATAGGCTGAAGAGGAAGAAGAGGAGGAGGAGGAGGAGGAGGAGGAGGAGGGGCAGGTGATGGCGGGGATGAAAGAGAAGAAGCAAAGTGTGTAAAGGGAGCGAAATGAAGGATGTAAGGCAGTAAAGAGTAAAGTTAGGGAAGAGTAAAGTGAGTAATGGAAGGAGGGGATGAGTTTGAAGACTCCCTGAAAAAACGAAGATAACACACACACACACACACACACACACACACACACACACACACACACACACACACACACACACACACACACACACACACACACACACACACACACACACACACACACACACACGAAAAGAAGAGGGACGATAGAGCAAGAGGAAGAAGAACAGGAAGAGAAGAGAGAACCAAAGGAAGACCGTGAAAAAGGTAACACACACACACACACACACACACACACACACACACACACACACACACACACACACACACACACACACACACACACACACACACACACACATTCACTACACATCACCTAACACCTGCGCTATTCAACACCTCTCCTCCCTCACCCCTCTTCACCACCATCCTCTCACACTCACCCACACACCTGATAGTCACATTCATTAACTCACACCTGAACGAATGCCTAACCTCCATTTCTTTCATCTCATGTCGCCGGGAGTCTTAATACCTCAGCTGAATTAAATAGATCAGGATAACATTAAACCACACCAATATTCATAAGAACACCTTGCATTTCTTTTTCTTTTATCCTTCTCTGGACTTATTCAGATTTTGTACCTGAGACCAACATTCAACATTCAAGCCACCAAACATTCACAAAAAAACACTCATTCCTTCTGTGACATTAACCTTACGAACATTTATAAGAAGGCTTTGCTTTATTCTATCCTTCCCTGGATTTATTCACAAGATTCTGTACCAGAGACTAACAGAAAACGTAACCCCTTCCATACCAGGATACGCTTCCATATTTATTTTGCTTATTATTTGGTGATTTCATACAGCTTCAGAAATTTGTGTGGGGGGATTAAAATAGTGAAGACTGTGGCCATTAATATTCTAAACCCCGTAGACTCTTGCTAATGTCAATAAAATGGTCTATTCGTAAACAAATTTCAAGAAAAAATGTGTTTCAGTAATGAAGGGGTTAAAATAATGAAGACTGTGGCCATTAATTATCTGACCTCCTAAGAACCATCCTAATATCAATAAAATGGTCTAATCATACATAAATCTCAAGGTAAAAATGTGTCCCATTACTAAAGGGGTTAAGATAATGAAGAGTGTGACTAATAACCTTCTGACCTCCATAGACCCTTGTTAATGCCAATACAATGATTTAAATCGTATACAAATCTCAAAGTAAAAATGTGTCCCAGTACTGAAGGGGTTAATATTTCCTCTGAATCAAATAGACCAGAATCACACAAAATTAAGGTAGTGTTGGATAAAATAGACGTATACAAAGATAACAAACGGTTGGCAGTGATTTAGTGAACAATAACAGTGATTTGTAACGAGTGACGGTCAGGTAGATTAGTGCAATAAACCCCAAAAGGATGAATATTTCTGCCCCGCGAGTGGAAAATACTAATAATGTTGTTTGTTACGCACCGTGTGCTGCGTGTGCCGTCAATATGGTTCAGGAATAATTGCTTCAAGGGGGATGCTTTGAATAAATATTGCATGCTGATGGAGGATTAACCGACTCTCTCTCTCTCTCTCTCTCTCTCTCTCTCTCTCTCTGTTTCTCTAATTCCTTTCCTGCGGCAGTTGGGTTGGGCCGCGCGTCGCTTGATCCCATTGCTCACTCACCCGTCCAGCGCCTGCACCTCAAATTAATCCCTAACATATTTCACATCACCGGACTTTCATGCACTCCACCTCTCTCCACCCCACTCCACCTCACTCCACCCAATGCTGTCCAGTTTCTCCATTAGTCCACCAACATCAGCCCACCACCTGTCCACTACTTCAAATTAATCCCTAACATATTTCATTCACATTTGCGGAGTCTCTCAATGGATTCCACACTACTTCACCACCACCACCACCACCACCACCACCACCACCACCACCACCATCACTACCCAGTCCAGCTCCGTAGTATTGAAGTCAGTGTGCTGGAAATAATCACAGTTTATTTATTTTATTTATTTTTGTCATATAACTCCGTGGAAACATGCCATAGAGTTAGAAAATGCTGTACCGTGTGCTTTTCGCTCCCTTGCACCCTTTAATGTACCGCCAGACGCCGCGTAAGGTTGATCTATAGTGCATGAATATTAGTGGATGTACATGAGTGTGCATTAAAGGGACAGGCCAGGCGAGGTAATTCATAGAGGTAGTAACAGTTCACCATTACAAGCAGGAAAGGATCACACCACACTATACCTCACCTCTCTGATCCCTGATGTCACAGCAGGACAAAAGTACCATTCATTCTTCTATCCACTCATTATTCCTTCTTGTCTCTTTTCCTTTTGTTCTTTCCTTTTCCTTCATTTTTTTCTTGTTCCTTTCCTCTTTCCTTGTCTTTTTTTCCTCCTTCCATCTTTTCCTTGTTCTTTTCTCTTTCCTTTTTTTTCCTTCTTCCTTTCTTTCCCTTATTTCTTTTCTCTTTCCTTTTTTTCTTCTTCCTTTCTTTCTTTGTATTCTGAACGCTTTGCTGTCTCACCATCACTGCTTTCCAAAGGCTCCAGTTGAAGATACTCGTGTTGTTAAGAGTGTTTTTACGGTTCTGGTGATAGATTGGCAAGATTTCTAGTATATTAAAACGAGAAAATGTCTTGAAAACCCTGCTAGTTGTGTCTGTGGCCTTGGAAGCTTGTCGTGAGAGAGCAAACAGTTTATAAATATTTGTCAGTTTTGGTAGTAATGAGTGTTTTTAAGAGTATTTCTATGGTTCTGGTGAGAGATTGGCAAGAGTTCTGATTTATTATCGACCTAGTTGTCTCTTTGGCCTTGGAAAATTGTTACAGTGAGAGAATAAAGCGTTTTTATGAGTATTTCTATAGTTCTGGTGAGAGATTTGGAAGATTTCTAGTTTATTAAAAGGAAAAACTGCCTTGAAAATCTGCGGCCTTGGAAAATTGGCGTAGTGAGAAAGAAAGGCGTTTCTGAATCTGGGCAATAGACTAAAGGTGAAGCGTGGGAAAAAAAATGCTACTAATTAAATGAGTGTCCACCATTAAGAGGAAAACAACACCCACGGCAACACCGACTCATCACCTCTGTGGCGCTTCACAATATGTAGTCTGATACAGAAGAGCCTGGAGCGAGTCGTGGGTGTTTGATGGTGTGTGTGTGGGATCGTATGGGGGAGGTGGACTGTGGTGGGTGGAGGTGGAGGCGTCAGCTGGCGTCCCGGTGTGGTGTTGTGGAGGTAATGTGGAGGAAAAACGGTGAAGGAAGGAAAAATGTTTGGATTACGTATTTTTCCTCCAGTGTTGTGACCTCGCACCTTTACCTCACCTAAGGCCTGTCTTGGCAGGTCGCGAGGGTTTCTTCATTCTAACATCTTCAATACTGGAGCACATTTTTACCTTGGGATTATTTGTGTGCGACTGGGCCATTTTATTGATATTATGAAGGGTCTATTGAGGTCAGAAGATTAATGGCCAGAGTTTTTAGTATTTCAATCCCCCACATTAGTTTCTGAAGCTGTATAAAGTCGCCAAATAGTAAGCAGAATGAATATGGAAACGCGTCATGGTGCTGAAGGGGTTAACATTATATGACCTGGTTTGTTTGCCTTCATATGCTTTACTTACTTCATCTTATTAAGTTTGATCATATTAAGTTGTGTTTATCTGTC
>NC_059277.1:5750000-5755000 GCF_017591435.1 Portunus trituberculatus
TGTGAATGGTTAAAAAAAGGTAAAAACATGTGATGGTATCGTGCTTTTGCCTCCGACTGATGATGACATGTGGTTTAGTCTCTTCAGTACCATGACGCGTTTTATACAGCTTCAGAAACATGTGGGGGGGATTAGAATAGTGAAGACTCTGGCCATTAACCTTCTGACCTCCATAGGCCCTCCCTAATGCAAAGGATCTCGTCTAATCATACCCAAATATCCAGGTAAGAATGCGTCTCAGTACTCAAGGGGTTAATCTCTTCACCATGACGCGTTTTCTTATTTTGGTTACTAGTTGCATCTTCAGAAACTTATGTGGGGACTTAGATAGTAAACACTGTGGCCATCAATCTTCTGACCTCCATAGACCCTTTCTAATGCAAAGAAACTCGTCTAATCATATCTAAAAATAAAGGTAAAAAATGCGCCTCGGTATTGAAGGGGTTAATTATTCTGGTAACTATTTGTGACTTTGTACAGCTACACAAGGCTATCTTCTTTCTCTCATCCTTAATTTTTCCAAACTCACTGATGCAAGTGTTAATCAGTACTCTCAATCTTTCATACCTTTCTCTGGTAAACTCTGGAACTCCCTGCCTGCTTCTGTATTTCCATCTTTCTACCACTTGACCTTTTTTTTTTAAGAGGGAGGTTTCAAGACATTTATCCGTTCCTTTTGGCTGACTCTTTGACCTGCAAGGGGACAGGCAATTAAGTGGACCTTTTTATTCTTCCTTTGTCCTCTGGTAGTTTCTCCTCTTACATAGAAGATAAATATATGAAATAAAATCGACTAAACATACTAGAATATCAAGGTAAGAATGCGTCTGAGTACTGAAGATATTAAAACCATTGTAGCATCAACTAAAACCTATTGAAGTAATGGAGGAAATAATAAAAGTACGGTGTAGAAGTGCTTCAGAATCGGTGCCAAGCTTGATGACTGATGGGGAGGTCGTTATGCAGTCCCAGTGATTTGTCAGTGACGTGGTGCGCTTGTTAGGATTGATTGCCTCATTGGTAATTGCCTTTGATAAGTTGGGGTCAGTTTTCACTTGTTCTGGACGCCGTCTGTGTTGTGGTGGTGGTGGTGGTGATGGTGGTGGTGGCGATAGTAGTGGTAGAAGAAGGAAAGGATGGTAATGTTAATGGTTTCTGTGGTAGTGGTGGTGGTGGTAATGGTGGTAGTAGTGGAAGAAGGAAAAGATGGTAGTGTTAATGGTTTCTGTGGTAGTGGTGGTGGTGGTGGTGATAGTAGTGGTAGGAGGAAAAAATGGTAATGTTAATAGTTTCTGTGGTAGTGGTGTTGGTGGTGGTGACAGTAGAGATAGGAGAAGAGGAAAGGCACGGTGGTAGTGTTAATGGGTGGTGGTGGTAGTAGTGGTAGAAGATAGATAGGGTAGTACTGTCAATGGTTTCAATGGTGATGGTGGTGGTGGTGGTGGATGTGACAATAGTACTAGCAGTAATAACAGTTGCACTCTCATTAATGCTGTCTTCAAAGTCTTCATATTGTTTTTCGCCCCGTAGATAAAGACTCCTCGTTAAACCCACTAGTACCGAGGAAACTCTCAAGGAACAACTCGATAACTTCCTCTACAATCCATTCACACAAATTAAGACGAGGAAAAATCTCCGAAAAATAAGAAAACCCAAGAGTCAAGTTGTAAATCTCCCTTTAAAAAGTTAGTAAGGAGTTGACGAACGAATAAATCATGTTTTCAGGGATATAAAAAGAAATACGTGTAATCTTTTTTTCTATAAGACTCGAGATATGACGTGAAGTTTATGGTGCTGAAACTCATAAAAATCCCTCATTCATTCCTCTATTTTTATGTCCCAGGCTCACTTTTTACATCTCTTTCATCTCCTGTCTCCCTCCTTTCCCTCTCTCTCTCTCTCTCTCTCTCTCTCTCTCTCTCTCTCTCTCTCTCTCTCTCTCTCTCTCTCTCTCTCTCTCTCTCTCTCTCTCTCTCTCTCTCTCTCTCTCTCTCTCTCTCTCTCTCCATCCTCATCATTATCATTATTTTTTTTCCTCGACCACAATTTAGAAAAGAAACCAAGAAACTCCAGAATTAAAAAGAAATCACTAAGAAATCTTCCCTACGAGATATTTTTTTCTAATCCTGGAGATCAATGAAAAGTAAGATTAGAGATTAGACATTGATTTCTTAATGATTAGGAAGCACGATAACATTTGACCATTTTTCCATATTACCCTTCCCTGTTGAGGTTCCCCAGGTGAGTCGAGGCAAGGAAGGCTAATTGCAGGTGAGGGAGGTACAGGAGGGGGTGGAGGAGGCAGGTAAGCAGGTCCAGTATTGGGCTTCACCTGGGGATCTTCATTATATCTGCTCAGGTGCTCTCTTATCCTGTTTTGTATTATCTTATAGCACGGAGGCAGCCTTGTTGATTACTTCGTGTGTGTGTGTGTGTGTGTGTGTGTGTGTGTGTGTGTGTGTGTGTGTGTGTGTGTGTGTGTGTGTGTGTGTGTGTGTGTGTGTGTGTGTGTGTGTGTGTGTGTGTGTGTGTGTGTGTGTTATAATACGAGACCCACTTCATAACGTTTGAGTGTGTGTGTGTGTGTGTGTGTGTGTGTGTTATAATACGAGACGCACTTCATAACGTTTGAGTGTGTATGTGTAATTCACCTCAGTCGTCTGCTGGTCACCCAGCCAGCCTTCCCCATTACGGAGCGAGCTCAGAGCTCATAGACTCAGTCCTTCGCGTAGGACTGAGACCACATCAACACACAACACACACCGGGAAAGCGAGGCCACAACCCCTCGAGTTACATCCCATACCTATTTACTGTTAGGTGAACACGGGCCACACATTAAGAGGCCTGCCCATTTCCCTCGCCGCTTACCGGCACTCGAACCCGGGCCTCTCGATTGTGAGTCGAGCGTGCTAACCACTACACTACGCGGTGTGTGTGTGTGTGTGTGTGTGTGTGTGTGTGTGTGTGTGTCTCTCTCTCTCTCTCTCTCTCTCTCTCTCTCTCTCTCTCTCTCTCTCTCTCTCTCTCTCTCTCTCTCTCTCTCTCTCTCTCTCTCTCTCTCTCTCTCTCTCTCTCTCTCTCTCTCTCTCTCCCTTCTCTCCCTTCCCCTCTCCCTAACTAACGAGTCGTCTTCGTTTCATGTTCCATTCGTTTCGTGAAGTGTCCGGCGAGGTGTCTCTTCCAATTATCCCTGGACACCTTCCCTTCGCTCACCTTCCCCGCTCACGCATGAAGGACAACGTAACGCCCCCTCGAGTGCCGTTCGGGTCACGTTCATCCTCGCAGTGGGGGGACTCTGGTCTGAACAATTCACTCTTAACCTCTTCAATAGTGAGACGCATTTATAGCTTCATCTTTGGGTGTGATTAGATGAGTTTATTTGCATTAGGAAGGGTCTATGGAGGTCACAAGGTATGTTTCTGTAATTAAAATCGCCAATTAGTAACTAGAATGAATATGGAAACGCGCGTCCTGGTACTGAAGGAGTTAATTTGGCGTGGTGGATGAGGTGGAGCGTGGATGGAGGGTGGAAACTAATCAACTTAGAGAGAGGAAACGAAGTGAGGTGGACGAAGAAGTGGATGGGATTGTGGAGGCTTGTGGACATGATATAAAGTGTCTCAAATGTTTAGAGTATTTAATTTAAACTTTTTTTTCTTATACAAAAGAGGAAGCGGGCCAAGGTAATAAACAAAATGTAAAAAAAGGTCCACTTGAATTCCAGTTCCCTTAAAATTAATAGATTTCGCTAAAAGTCTGGGGTAACTTAACGAAATGAAGTGGATGAGGAGACGGAGGTAAGTGGAAACATAAGTATTGACGCTAACGTGATGAGAAAAGAAAGAAGCGAGGTGGATGAAAAAGTGGATGTGATTGTGTAGATTTGCAGATATAATATAACGTGTTTTAAATATTTCAAAACTATTCCATTTTAACATAACGAAACAAAGTGGATGAGGAGGATAAGGTGGATGAGGTGAGTGGAAACATTGCCTCTAACGTGACGAGAAAGGAAACCGAGAGACGTGGATGAAAAAAATGGATGTGATTATGTAGGTTTCTAGACGTAATATAAAGAGGTTTCTAACGAAAGACGTAATATAAAGTCATTAAAGTTTACCAATCAGATATTTCAAAGTAATCCATTGTAACTTAAAACAAAGTGGATGAGGAGAGTAAGGTGGATGAGGTGAGTGGAATCATTGACTCTAACGTGGCGAGAGAGAGAAAGCGTCTCAGAGTGGATGAAGTGGTTGGTTTATCCAGAACTTCATAGCGGTCATGATGGAGATAATTACTGGCTCGCGTTGAACAGAAACGTGAAATAGGATGAAATAGGGAGTTGGCGGGCCCGGGGCAGGCTGACGTCACCCTTCCTTTGGCTGTTGGGACAAGGGATAATTCGAGAGCCATCAGACACACCACTCCAGGCTCAGCTTAATAAGGGAAGCGTGCGAGCGTGGCGACTCCAGCTCAGAGAGAGAGAGAGAGAGAGAGAGAGAGAGAGAGAGAGAGACAGACAGACAGACAGACAGACAAACAGACAAAGACAGATAGCAGACAAAGACAGATAGACATAGAGAGAGGAAGAGAATGACAGATGCCAGTATTCAGAAATGCTTTGCTCTCGTTACGACAATATTCCGAGGCCACAGAGACAACTAGCCGGGTTTTTAAGACAGTTTCTCCTTTTAATGAACTAGAAATCTTGCTAATTTATCACCAGAATCATAAAAATAATCTTAACTCCTTCAGTAATGGGACAAATTTTTACCTTGAGATTTGCGTAAGATTAGACCATTTTATTGACATTAGGAAGGGTTTATGAAATTCAGAATATTAAAGGCACAGTCTTCACTATGTTAATCCCTCACATGAGTTTCTGAAGCTGTACAAAATTACCAGATAGCAAGCAGAATGAATATGGAAACGCCTCGTGGTACTGAAGGGGTTAAAAACACGAGTAGCTTCAACTGGAGCCTTTGGAAAGCAGTGATGG
>NC_059277.1:5762500-5767500 GCF_017591435.1 Portunus trituberculatus
CTGAGGCTTAGAGACTTTGTGAACTTTGCCAGGTTGAATAAGCAGGGCGGAGCGGCAGGGTGTGGTAGGGGAGGGTGACAGAGTGAGATAGGGAAAGTTGGCGAATTTAAGCGGGTGTGGCAGGGACAGTGAGACAAGGTGGGTGATGTAAAGGGGATGTTTTAGGGTGGGTGTGGCAGGGTGAGTGAGCTAAGGGAGTGTGGCAGGGTGAGGCAGGTTGGATGAGGCAGGATTGAAGAGTGTGGCAGAGTGGATAAGGCAGGGTGAGCGAGGTAGAGCAGTATGGCAGAGTAAAGGGGTTGGCATGGTGATGTAGGTGTGGCAGGGTGGGCGAGGTAGTTTTGGCAAGCAGGATGAGTGTGGCAGGGTTGTAGAGACATGATTGAGGTGGTGGGGAGGGTATGACAGGGTTGGCGAGACAGAATGGATGAGGCAGGGTAGTTAACACAGGGTATAGCAGTGTTGGCGAGGCAGGGTGAGGCAGAGTGAGTGTGGCAGGGTGTGGCATGGTGAGGCAGGTGAAACTTCAAAGGGATTCTCAAACAACCTCTCTGCATCAGTTCTGGGAGAAAAACAAATAAGGAATATGTTTTTTATTTATATTTTTGTGAACCATCAAGTTGTTTTAGCATCTTTTACTATTACGGAATGTCTGTCTTTATTTTTTTTTTTTTTTTTTTGTTGTTTCAAGATTCTTTTTTTTTTTTTCCTTTTCTTCTCTCGTTTTTCTTGTTTTCTGTACGTTTGTGTGTGTGTGTTTGTGTTTGTTTTCCATTGATTGGCTTGTATGGATGACTGGCTCTCTCTCTCTCTCTCTCTCTCTCTCTCTCTCTCTCTCTCTCTCTCTCTCTCTCTCTCTCTCTCTCTCTCTCTCTCTCTCTCTCTCTCTCTCTCTCTCTCTCTCTCTCTCTCTCTCTCTCTCTCTCTCTCTCTCCTGTGGTTTCACCTGTCTTACTGCATCCCACTTTTTCTCTCCTTTGTAGCAAGCCAGTAAGTCCAACAAGAATCCTCTTTCTTACTTTCTTTCCTCCTTCTTAGCCTCCTTCCTTCCTCCTTCCTTCTTTCCTCCTTCCTCGTAGCCCATTTTCTTCCTTCCGCCCGCCTGGCCACCTTGTCTTCTCAGCTTCCCGGATTCCCACGCAGTAAGTCTTCATTTTAACAGCATCCACGAAAGTCACTCTCTCTCTCTCTCTCGTGCAGTTCACTTTTGTTCACTATGGTTCAAGTGTTTTCTTATTCGCTTAGGCTTTTCAGTACAATGACACGTGTTCTTCTTTATTCAGGTTACTATTAGGAATTTTTTTACAGCTTCAGAGTCTTATGTGGAGATTAAAATGATGAAGATTTTGGACCATTAACCCCTTCAGTGTCATGACGCGTTTCCATATTCACTCTGCTTACTATCTGATGGTTTTACAGCTTCAGAAACTCGTGTATGGATTAGAATAGTGAAGATTTTGAACTATTAACCCTTTCAGTACCGTGACACATTTTTACTTTGAGTTTTGTTGTGATTTGACGATTTTATTTACATTAGCAAGGGTCTATGGACTTCAGAAGAGTAATGGCTGGAGTTTTCACTATTTCAATCCCCACATAAGTTTCTGAAGTTGTATCAAATCACCAAATAGTAAGGAGAATGAATATGTAAATGCGTCATGGTACTGAAGAGGTTAATATTCTGATCTCCATTAACCTTGCTAGTGTATATAAAATCGTCTAATCGCACCCAGAACTCAATGGTAAAAATGCATCCCAGTATTGAAAAAGTTAATGTTGGAATGTGCTGGTGATGTGCTGGAATGACATTTGTTAGCGTGAAGGAATGGTGGTCTTGGTTGTCTCCTGTGTGTGACATTAATCTTCTTATTTTTCTCTATCTTTTTTAGTTACGATATTTTTTGGGTGGGGGTTTAATTAAGTTCAGGTTTTCTTCAGAGCTGGAACATTCCCTCTGTTATTTTTTTTATGGATGTTCTCGTGAATAATGCTTTTAACTTGCTTAGATTAGGTATTCTGTTAATTCACATCACTTCAATGATAGATAAGTACTTCTCCTATTTATCTTTATCTTCCTTTAATGAGCCTTCCCAGTGTTAGCTATTTCAATATTACTTGAAGTCGTTTGGATGACAGAAATATTGTACTTCTTCATGATTTTACTATTTATTACTACATTGTTTAGAAATTTTCAGGTAATTGATTTAGACGTGTGTGTGTGTGTGTGTGTGTGTGTGTGTGTGTGTGTGTGTGGGCATGTATCTGTGTTGCGTGAGTTAATCTGAGGCAACATTACAGGAGGCGTGGTGAGGGAATGAGGGAGTGACGGAGTGGGGAGAGCAAAGGAGGTAGGGTTAGACGCGCCCTGCATGATAACATGGTATGGCGCAAGGCTTGGTCAGGTGAGGCAGGGTAAGACTGAGCAGGACTGGACAGGGGCAGGACAAGGCAGGATAAGACTGGACAGGGCTGGGCGAGGTGAGACAGGAGGAGGACAGGGTAGATTAAGACCGGACAGAACTAAACAGGTAAGAAGAGACAGGTTCGTATTCAGAAACGCTTTGCTCTTTCACCACGACTGTTTCTCAAGGCTACAGGGATGATCAGCGAGGTTTTCAAGAGTGTTTCTCCAGTAAATAATGTAGAAATCTTCTCAGTCTGCCTGTAGAACCATAAAAACTCATGTAAATTTAAGTAAAGCCTCTCAAAATAGTGGAGGTGAAGCACATAAATGTTTGAGAATACCATCAGAATATCGCAGAGGGAGGTGAGGCAGAACAGAAGAAGACTAGACGACACTAAGAGAGTGAGGCAAGGCAAGACAAAGCTAGACAGAGCAGAGACGAGGCTGGATAGAAGTAGTATACTAGACTGAGTTGGACAAGATGAGGCAGGGCGAGACAAATCAAGGCGGAGCAGAGGTGAAGCAGGACAGAAAAGATTAAGCTGGGCGAGGTGAGGCAGGGCAAGACAAAGGTAGACAGAACAGAGGTGAGGCAGAATAGAAATAGTAGACTAGACAGAACTGGAAAAGATTAGGGAGGACAAGACAGAGCTAGAATGGAGCAGAGGTGAGGCTGGACAAAGGTAGTAGGTGAGAAGTAGTAGGAAAATAGAGCAGGGAAAATAGAGCTAGGCAGATGAGGTGAGGCAGAATAGAAATACTAGACTAAACAGAACTGGGCGAGGTGAGGCAGGGCAAGACAGAGCTAGACAGAGCAGAGGTGAAGCAGAATGGACAGTTTAGACGTTTACTGACCACCAAGAATACAAAACACTGAATCAATCATAATGAACGTAAATTGGGTCATGTTCCTTAGTATAAAATCACCACAACAGTATTTAATGGATAGCTCGATAAAACTGAAGGTAAATGGATAAGCGAAGTAAAGCAAGGCAAGGCAAATGAATAGATAAGGTAAATGATTCGGTAAGGTAAATGACCAGGCGAGGCAAGGCAAGGCAAAGTAAGGCAAGGCAAAGCTAGGCAGGGTAAGGATAAGGCACGACAAGGCAAGACAAGACATGGAAGGGTAAGGCAAGGCAAGGCAAGACAAGACAAGACAAGGCGAGGCAGGAAGAAGGGAAGGCAAGGCAAGGAGACTCATTGACCTTCCCTGTGTGTGTTGGCGCCACGAAACACAAAGAAGCGGTCGATATTACTTCTTGCATGACACAAAAAAGACTGGCGTAGTTTTTTTCTTACTTTTTTTCTCCTCGTGCATAAAAATCTGACTCGCTAAGGACTCTGACTCACGGAATGGAACGCTGAATTTCTTCTGGGAATATGGAAAAACTTAAGTTACAGAAAAATAGAAGAAAAAAAAAAGCGAGAAAGAAATGCAAGAATTAGAAACGTTGAATTTGTTCTAAAAATATAAAAATGAAATGAAAGTGTGCAAGAGAGAGAGAGAGAGAGAAAGTTAGTTTTAGCTCCAAAATTATCTTGATTCTTGGTGTGAACTCAGAGAAATTTAAGGAACGTACAAATAAAAGACAAAAAAAGAGAAAAAGAGAAATAGATTAAGAATATTCACCTTTAAAATAGAGAATATAAAAGTTACGAAAAGTGTAAATTAAAAAAAGAGCACAAAAAACTACAGTGTGTTTCTTTAAAGCGTCTTACAATTGAACTCACCTTTAAAGCTCAGGGAGGCTGGAAATAAAGACGAAGAAATTGGAAGGAAGGAGGAAAAGATGAAAAAAAAGGGAGAAATGAAAGAGGAAAAGACAAAAAAGGGGAAAGGATGGAAATAGACAGGAAAGGGAAGGAAGGATGAAAAAAACAAAAAAAGAGTAAAGGATGGAAATAAAGGCAAGAAAAGGGGAAGGAAGGATGAAAAAAGACAAAAAAAGGTAAAGGATGGAAATAAATAGAAGAGGAAAATAAAGGATGAAAAAAGACAAAAAAGGAGGAAAGCAAGACAAAAATAGGATGAAGAAAGATGGGAATAAAAAGGAAATGGACAAAAATGTGAAAGGAGGGAGGAAATGAAACAAAAAATGCGAAAAGAATGAAAATAAAAGCAAAAAAGGGAAGGAAGAAAAGGGAAGGGAAGATGGAAATAAAGACGATTAGGCGAAGGAAGGAAGAAAAAAAGGCAAAAAAAGGGAAGAAAGAAGGAAATTAGACAAGAAAAAGAAAGGAAGGATGGAAATAAAGACGAAAAAAGGAAATAGGAGAAAAAGAGGGGAAAAGGAAGAATAGAGACACAAAAGGAGAAAGAAGGAGGAAATAAAGGCAAAAAGGAAAAGGAGGAGGAAAAAAGACAAAAAAGAAAAGGAAGGAGGGAAAAAGTCTAAAGGGAACTAAACTTGCTGGAAAGTGGAAATACCGAGGAAGAGAGAGAGCGAGAGAGAGAGAGAGAGAGAGAGAGAGAGAGAGAGAGAGAGAGAGAGAGAGAGAGAGAGAGAGAGAGGAAGGAAAAATATAAAAAAAGGACTAAATTAACTGGAAAAATGTGAAAAAAGGATCAAAGGAAAGGAAATAAATTAGTAAG
>NC_059277.1:5780000-5782500 GCF_017591435.1 Portunus trituberculatus
TGTGATCAAGACAAACCTTCATCGTTGTGATACTCGCTCAGATTTATACGTAGGTGTGTTTCATGCGGGCCAGGTGTAGGATTCATGGCCTCTTGCAGCTTCCTTCATCCTCTTGGTAAACACTGCGACTCCCTGCCTGCTTCTGTATTTCCAACGTCCTGTGACTTAACTTCATTTAAGAGGGAGGTTTCAAGACATTTATCCCTTTCTTTTGGCGAACTCTATCGGATCTGCAAACAAGTGGGCCTTTTTTTCGTATTTTTTTTTGCCTTTGTTCAGCTTCACCTTACTTAAAAAAAAAAAAGTTCATATTAGACTGAAGGAAAGGGGAATGACGCGCCTTGGTTTAGAAAATGTAAGGAAGAATATGTATAATGTGTTGAGAAATACAATGAAAGGGGAGGAAATTAGAGGTTAATGTTTGAAAAAATAAGAAATGAAGGAAATTATCGAGTATTGTTTTAGGAATGTCATCCCTTAAAACACGAGAGGAAAAGGAATGACACGCTTGGGTCTTCTTTATAAATGTGGTAAGAAATAGAAGGAAAGCGAAGGAAATTAGATGTTATTCTTTAAAAGCGTCCTGCCGCAAGATAACGAAAGAAAACGGGAAGAAAAACATAGATAATAGCTTAGAAATACATGAGAGAGAGAGAGAGAGAGAGAGAGAGAGAGAGAGAGAGAGAGAGAGAGAGAGAGAGAATAAACACACTACTAAAAAAAAAGTTAAAACCATCGTGTTTCTGTTTTAAAAGTCCACTAACCCTGTCATTACCAGAGAGAGCCAATCAAAAACTACCACTACTACTACCATTACTACCATACACCACCACCACCACCACCACCACCACCACCATCACTCATCTCGTCTCTGTCAATCTCTCTTTTTTTTTTCCCTCTCTTTCTTTTTTCCCTAGTCTGGCAGCGTTAATACGTGTACATTAACATCAAACACATCCGACCTTTGCGTCAACTCCTTTCGGTGTATCAACATTTTCACTCTCTAAAGCTGAACGTTGCATGAGGTAAGCAGAATATCCCTTTTTCTCTCTCTTTTTTGTATATGCATTGCTTTTAACTTCGCATCATTCAAGGTGGTGTGCATTAAACTGCTCCCCTTGACTGACTGGATGCTTGAGTGGATAGACTGGTGGGTTATCTCTTCCAGTCTTTCCAGTTCTTGCATTTCACTATGTATTTAGAGACACACATACATATAGAACATGACAAGCACACACATACACACACACAGAACAGTTACCAGTATACATCCATACATTTCCCCACCAACTGTATATTCCAGCGAGGTCTATTCAGTTTCCCAGTCCATTTAATTTCCTCATTTACACTGACTGGTTGACTGGTTTGGTAAATAGATGGCTGACTGGTTGACTGGTTGTGTAATTTGAATGGTTGACTAGCTAGATATTAGACTTTTGTTTGAATTGCTTGTTGACTGACTGGCTGACTGGCTGACTGGCTGACTGGGTTGGTAAATAGATGGTTGACTGGTTGATTGGTTGTGTGATTGATGGTTGAATGGATGTCTAGCTAATTATTGGATTGACTGACTGTCTGATTGCTTGACTGACTGACTGGCTGACTGGCTGACTGCTTGACTGAATTGCTGAATGGCTAACTAACTACTTGACTGATTGGCTGGATGACTGACTGCTTGACTGACTAACTGGTTGACTGACTAAGGCTTATCAGGTCAACTGGATTACTCTTCCCCTTTCCCTTAACCTACAATTTCTTATTCATACATTTCTCCTTCAATTCCATCCAATTCCCTAACCAAACTAAGATGTCACTTCATAATAAAAACAACTCCTGTTTCGCTATTAGTCATTTACGAACCTTTATATTGGTCATTTCTAACCTACAAAAGGGTCTGGCATCTTAGTGGGATTTTTTTATATCGTTCCATGTTACCCTTGGACACTTGTTAGGAAGTATGGAAAACCCTCGATTCGTGTACCTTTTGCCCCATTCAGCTCCATTCACGGGCAGTACCAGTAAGTAAGGTTTATAAGTGTAAAGTGAGCGAATCAAAGGGCGGTAAGTGAAGGGTGTAAAGGTGAGGGTGTTAATGATTGATGTTGATGGATGGAGGTCAAGAATTATTGCAAATTTAGAGTTGAGAGGAAAATTATGCAAAGTGGAGGTTATAATGTTGCCTAATACCTTGGTTGGCTCTCTCTCTCTCTCTCTCTCTCTCTCTCTCTCTCTCTCTCTCTCTCTCTCTCTCTCTCTCTCTCTCTCTCTCTCTCTCTCTCTCTCTCTCTCTCTCTCTCTCTCTCTCTCTCTCTCTCTCTCTCTCTCTCTCTCTCTCTCTCATTGCAGGTTTAGTCCCTCTTACCTAAGCGTTTAATCTTCCTTTTTATTTCACGCCAACTAGTTTATGCATAATACTCTCTCTCTCTCTCTCTCTCTCTCTCTCTCTCTCTCTCTCTCTCTCTCTCTCTCTCTCTCTCTCTCTCTCTCTCTAATAATTCAG
>NC_059277.1:5792500-5820000 GCF_017591435.1 Portunus trituberculatus
ATTATTTTCTATTACTATTATTATTGTTATTATTGTTTTTGTGTTCTTTACGGGTCAAGGAGATTGGCCAAGAGGAAAAAAAATAGAAAATCAAGGAAAAAAAAGAGTAATGACTGTAGTTTCTCACTCTCTATAAAAACGGAAGAAAAAGAGATTCAATGCTTCAAACTTTCCGATTCATGAGTCACTGGGGTTCATATCCGCTTCACTTCCCTTGCAGGTGAGAAGTGGTCATTTTTCCCACGGTAATTAGCTGCAGGTGTGGAGAAGTGACAATGGAAGGTAAATAAAAGACACTAATCCCTTACTCACCAGAATATCAACAGGATGAGTATTTTGACGAGTATTTGTTGATTAATAGAGAAGAGTGAGTGAGTGAGTGAGTGAGTAAATAGCGTTAGTTAATAGACAGTGTAGTGAATATTACGTTACCGTGTGTGTGTGTGTGTGTGTGTGTGTGTGTGTGTGTGTGTGTGTGTGTGTGTGTGTGTGTCTATCTGTCTGTCTGAGTGCTTCACCTGATTCAGAACACCAGCCTCACCACTCCCCCCTCTTCCCTCCCTCCCCGTCTCCTCCTCCTCCCCTCCTCTTACCTTGTCCTTTACCTTCACCTCACCTCTTTCACCCAAAGTCCCCCCGGCACCCTCCTCCCCTCCCTCCTCCATTCCCCCATTACTTTTGTTCCCTAGTCACCTTCCCCTCCTCCTCCTCCCTTCCTTCCACTGTGACCCGGCTTGTCTCACTTCCCCCGACTCGTGAACCTCTTGTCTGTCTAACTGACTACAAATGTCTTCCTGTATGCTTCCTCTTCTTCTTCTCTTCCTTCCTCCTCCTCCTCCTCCTCCTCTTCCTCCTCCTTCTCCCTCTTCCTCTTTCGATCTTTCCTATGACATCTTTGACTTTCTTTCTCTCTGTGCTCTCTTGTTTTCTTTCCTCGAATCCTCGTGTCCTTCAGCCTCTCTAACTCAGAATCTGTAGTGGTGGCATAGGTACACAGACAGACAGCCGCGTTAGGTCCTCTAGGGCTGTTGCTGTCTGTTTTTTCCTTTATATTCTTTTGTATTTCTTTTCTATTCCTCCTCCTCCTCCTCCTCCTTCTCTTCCTCCTCCTTCTCTTCCTCCTCCTCGTCTTCCTCCTTCGTCACAAGCTCGTATATTATAAGTTTTGAATCTTAACTTTTATGATAACTTTCTAACCACACACTGGCAGGAGGGGTAGTGGTAGGGTGCTGGAAGGGCTAGGGGGAGGGACTGGCAGGGGAAGGCGGGAGGGACTTAGTATGTGGGGCTGTAGAAAAAAAAATAATAATGTTAAAAGGTTGTTCAGTTTTGGTTAATGAGGAGTTTTATTTATTTATTTATTTTTTATTCATTTATATACCTTTTATTAGCTGGAGTTTTATTGGGGGGTTTACATATCATACTTGCCCTCAATACCACCACCACCACCACCACCACCACCACTATCATCATCATCAGCGTTGCCTTCCCACACACCATCATAAATTCCAACCAAAGGACAAATAAAGCGGAATATCATTGAATTTCAGCCAAAACAAGCAAAACAAGCAAGTGAGTGAGCCAGACATGCAAGCCAGAGAGAGAGAGAGAGAGAGAGAGAGAGAGAGAGAGAGAGAGAGAATTCCGTGGCAGTTATCGGGACTAATTTGACCTTACCTGACCTTTGAGCACCGCGGGTCAGGTGAGGAGGGCGAGAAATCATGCATCGACTCTCTCATTTCCGCTGGGATGAATATTGTCACCTGTATTCACACCTTTTCTTCATCCTGCTTTCCGACACCACCACCACCGCCGCCGCCACCACCACCACCACCACCACCTCCTCCACCACCACCTTGCTCTCACGACTCTATTTACAGATGCCTTGCTCTCTCACCACGACAATTTTGTAAGGCCCCAGAAGTGACTGCATTGGTTTTCATGAGAGTTTTTCCTTTCAATAAAGTAGAAATCTTTGCAATCCATCACCAGATTCATAAAAAATGCACTTAGTCTCTACATTACTTGGACACATTTTTACCTTGAGATTTGTGTACGATTAGACCATTTCATTGTATATGGAATTCGGAAGATTAATTGGCCAGAGTCTTCACTATTTTGATATCTCACATATATTTCTAAAGCTGTATCATATCACCAAATAACAAGCAGAATGAATATGAAAACGTGTCATAGTACTGAAGAGGTTAACCCTTTCAATACTGGGACACATTTTTTACCTTGAGATCTGTGTATGATTAGACAATTTCATTAACACTAGGAAGGGTCTATGGAGGTCAGAAGATTAATGGCCACAGTCTTTAATATTTTAATCCCCCACATAAGTCTCTAAAGCTGTATAAAATCACCAAATAATAAACAGAATGAATATGGAAACGCAAAATGGTATACTCAAAGGGTTAAAAACACGAGTATCTTCAACTAGAGCGTTTGGAAAGCAGTGATGGTGAGAGAGTGAGACAGCGAAGTGTTTCAAAATACAGGTGTCAATGTTGTATGATTTTCTCGCGCCTTTCTTCCCTCTCAGGTCAGCTCGGGCGGCGCAGCACAAAGGGTCGTCTGTCGCTAGCGTGTCGATGATGTTTTTATCCCGGGTTTGTCGAGTGTTTGGGTTTTGTGAGCTTAGGTTTGGTGGTTGTGGTGGCGGCATTAATGGGGGTTGTTTTTATTTGCTTGGTCAGTTGGTAAGTTAGTTCATTATTTTGAGGGAAGATTGTGGATTTATAAGTCATTTACGTTATTAGTGTTAGTATAATGATCTTACTTACTGCTCTGCTGTTGTTGCTGCTACTACTACTACTACTACTACTACTACTACTACTACTACTACTACTACTACTACTACTACTACTACTACTACCACCACTGCATTGGTACTGCTGCTGCTGCTGCTACTAGTACTACTACTACTACTACTACTACTACTACTACTACTACTACTACTACTACTACCTTTTGCTTCCACCTCCTCCACCTTCCATTACCACCACCACCACCACCACCACCACCACCACCACCACCACCACCACCACCACCACCACCACCACCTCTACTACTACTACTACTACTACTACTACTACTACTACTCCTGCTAACTACTATTACTACTACTATTACTACTACTCCTACTCCTACTCCTACTCCTACCACCACCACACCCACTCCTACTACTTCAACTCCCTGACAGAAATCATGCCCAAATATTATGAATACGCGGAGAAATGCGGCTGAAGCTGAGACGTGTAAATAATAATGACTGATACGATGAAAGATTACTGAGATGAATAGGTGAGAGCGACAAATGGTGCGGGGAAGTGGAGATAGTTTGTGTGCATAGGTAGTGGAGGGCTGGCCACACCTGCAGCGGCGGTGTGTGTGTGTGTGTGTGTGTGTGTGTGTGTGTGTGTGTGTGTGTGTGGCCATGAATACTGAAGCAGGCGACGCAGATGAAGTGGTTTCTGTAATATGCAAAGTGTGTGTGTGTGTGTGTGTGTGTGTGTGTGTGTGTGTGTGTGTGTGTGTGTGTGTGTGTGTGTGTGTGTGTGTGTGTGTGCCTGAGAGAGAGAGAGAGAGAGAGAGACCAGATTATTTTCATGAGCTCAGTACTCTCTCTCTCTCTCTCTCTCTCTCTCTCTCTCTCTCTCTCTCTCTCTCTCTCTCTCTTCTCCTCTCTCTTTCTCCTCCTTCTCCTCTTTCTCCACCACCACCACCACCACCACCACCACCACCACCACCTTACATCCCGGAGCACTGGCAGCGTTACACCCGACACCGTTTTCTTTGGGCGTTCTCAGAGGGGCACATAGTAAACCTCCGCGGCCCGCCCACCAGCCACCGCCGCGCCGCCCCTCCAGCACCCGCCACGCCGCCCCTCCAGCACCCACCATTAAGGCATTTCCCAAGGCGGTGCTCACGGGGCTCGCCGGCTAGACTTTGGCGAGGCTCGAAGTCCTACGGGAGTCATTTTGGCGGTAAAGTAATGTCATCTTAGTGTTCCTCCTCTTCCTTGTCCTCTTCCTCCTCCTCCTCCTCCTCCTCCTCCTCCTCCTTTTCCTTCTCTCCTAGTTCTCCTCCTCCTCCTTCTTTTCTCCTAGTCCTCCTCCTCGTGCTCCTCCTCCTCCTCGTGCTCCTCCTCCTCCTCCTCCTTCTCTCCTAGTGTTCTTCCTTCTCTCGTTGTCGTCTCCTCTTCTTCCTCCTTTTCTCCTAGTCCTCCTCCTCCTCCTCCTCTTCCTCCTCCTTTTCTCCTAGTCCTCCTCCTCCTCCTCCTCCTCCTCCTCCTCCTCCTCCTCCTCCTCCTCCTCTTCCTGGTTTTCCATCTCTTTCCTCAGGTACGGACACGCCTCTCCCGTTACCTGATGCCCCGGTTTCCTCTCTTTCCGCGCTCCTTCTCCTCCCCTCGGCGTGTTATTGAGGTGTTACATTTACTGGCTGTTCCTTGAAAGATGTTGTCAACCTTCTCACCTCCACCTTCGCCAGGATACTTTCAACAGTCTCCTCTGAAAGGTATTGGGGCTTTCCTGGAATCGTTGATGAGTCCAGTGAGGGTTGGATGAGTACTGGGCGTTGTCAGTAAGAAACACATGCACCTACTGGAATTCTTAATCATAGCTCGCTTTTAACACCCTCTACTGGAAAGTATTAGGGTTTTCCAGGAAGATTTTCATGGTTCCAGTGAGGGTTTTGTGAAGTTTTAATGATGTCAGTGGTAGAGGGGTTCATTAGGTTCTTAGTTAATTTTGTGTGTTGCATGGGTTACTATCGACAGCCTCTACTGGAAGTTACTGCGGCTTTCCAGGGAGTTTCCATGAATTTAGTGAGCGTTTAACCCCTTCAGTAGTGGGATACATTATTTACCTTGGATTTTGGGTATGATTAGATTATTTTATTTACATTACAAAGGGTCTATGGAGGTCAGAAGATTAAAGGCCAGAGTCTTCACTGTTCTAATCCCCCACTTAAGTTCCTGAAGCTGTATAAAATCACCAAAGAGTAACCAGAATGAATATAAAAACGCGCCATAGCACTGAAGGGGTTAACAAAGTCTTCCTTCCGTCAATGAAAAACAAACTCCGCCAGATTCTCATGAAAACTTTGGCGCTTTGTTTGAACGGCCGTCAATAGCCGCCACTGAAAGCTAATACGGATATCCAGGAAGCTTTCATGATTCCAGTGAGGACTTGACAAGGATACCAACACCCTACTGGAAGCTGGAAACACACACACACACACACACACACACACACACACACACACACACACACACACACACACACACACACGCACACTAGAACCGACTAAGCATCTCCATAGCTTTTTAAAACAGTCTGTACGCGAGATCAAACGTGCTTCCCAATACGCAGCCTTACTTAACCCAACCCTGCCGCCAACACTCGGCTTCACACTCGGCGTCACACACAAGGCGTCTCGGTTCCCCTCACTTACTCTCAGGTTAATCTTCACGCCTTCCCGCTGCAGCCATCAGGAATCCCATAACGGTACTTCTTACACTCCCTCACGCTCCCTTACTTTCCCCTCACGCCCTTCACGCTCCCTCAAGCTATGTATCACTCCTCGCCACTACGCAGTAACGAGTCTTGGTCCTCCTTTTACGATATTAACCCCTTCAGTAGCATGACGCATTTTGATAAGCCTTTTAGTTATTCTTTGATGATTTTATACAGCTTTAGAAACTTATGTGCATGGGGGATTAAAATAGTGAAGACTCTGGACATTAATCTTCTGACCACCATAGACCCTTCCTAATGTCAATGAAATGGTCTAATCGTACATAAACCTCAAGGTAAAAAGGTGTCCCCGTATTGAAAAGGTTAATACCTCTGCCGTACACACCGCCGTAGTCTAGTGGTATACCCATCTCTGCTATTTGGTATTGGTGCTTGCCCACATAACGCCGCCTCTGCTACTGCTCCTCCTTATATTGGTGCTCTTTTTTCTATGTAAGAGGGGAGAACTGGTTAAAGGCAGAAAAAATAATTAAATAAAAAGACTCACTTAGTCGCCAGTCCTCTTACATGTTCGAAAAGTTTAGCCAAAAGACAGGGATACATGTCTTGAAACCTCCCTCTAAAATTAAGTCAAGTCATAAGAAGTTGGATGCTGTATTGATCTTTCTCGTCTTTCATCCTCTTCAGAATCTCTTATTGTTCTGATTTCGAGTCGTTAATAAGTCTCAGATCCTTTGTCTATTCACCAATATTCAATTTCGTGTTCTACAAGAGTTAACCAGTACTCTCAATCATTCATACCTTTCTCTGGTAAACTCTGGAACTCCCTGTATTTTTTCCTGTATTTTCATCTTCCCACGACTTGACTTCTTTTATGAGGGAGGTCTCAAGACATTTGTCCCTGTCTTTTGGTTAACTCTATTGATCTCTAAGGAAACTGGATATCAAGTGGGCCGTTTTTTTTATTTTTGTTGCCCTTGGCCAGTTTCCCCTCTTACATAAAAAACAAGACTTTAACTTTACAGCACCAATCCTTATCATTACAGATCGTTATACTTTAGATATCCTTACCAAAATCCAAAAAACCCTTACAAAAACAATCTATCACCCTTTAAGAGCATCCTATCCCGTAAAACCTCTCTAACCATAGACAGTGTTCAGAACCTGTTTAGTACTAATCTAATCATCTATAAAGCTGTCTTACCCATTATAATCCTTTTAATTCTAACTTAACTCTCCTTAACCTCTATAATATTTTCATCAGCCTTAAATTACCCTTAAAACCCTAAATAATATAATGTAATCTTCTATAAACGGATCCTTACCTCTAGAACATCTTTCGTAACCCTCAAAGACATTCTCACCTCTTTAATCTCTTACCTAACCCTCTACAAAGACAATCTGACCCCTTTAGTCTCATCTTTCCACGAGCAATTGTTCTTGGTGCTAAGCCCAGCCGAGCCTCTAACTCTCCTAAGTGTGTTTTGGAGTCTCAATTAATTTATCTCGCCTCACCTGCAAGATTACAGCGTCAGCGTCGCCTACAGGAGGGAGATTACGAGGCGTCCCATGTGGCTGTTGAGGCAATGAGGAGCGGGAAGGGAAGATGGATGGCGCAAGGGAGGATGGATGGATGGAGGGCTGGAAGGTCAGAGGGGAAAAAGATAGCAAGGTGGGGTTAAAAAAGGAAAACGAGGATTTGAGAGAGATAAAAGTGTGTGTGTGTGTGTGTGTGTGTGTGTGTGTGTGTGTGTGTTTTAGGTTAAAAGTAGGGAAAAAACTGCTTAAAAATATTTGGTTTTTTTTTGGTGTTTTTGTAATATTTCTTACAGCCATGTTTACACACACACACACACACACACACACACACACACACACACACACACTTGAATATCTATGAATGTTTAGTCAATCTGTGTCTCTTTAATTGAAACGAGCGGTTTTTCTTGTTTGAGAGAGAGAGAGAGAGAGAGAGAGAGAGAGAGAGAGAGAGAGAGAGAGAGAGAGAGATCAAAGAAAATCATAAAATAGGAGACAAAATTGAGTTACGTGAAGGAAGGTAAGAAGAAAATTATAAAGAAAATATTTTGTGATTATGTAACTCAAGAATAGGGCAGAAATTGGATTATCGACTCTCTCTCTCTCTCTCTCTCTCTCTCTCTCTCTCTCCATCTTCTCAATTTAAAAGTCTCGGATTCAGGATTCAGTGACCGGTTTATCTCGAAGCAATTGAAGCAAAATCCCTGCCTTGTAAAATTGATCCAATAATTCGAACCGGTTACGAGAGAATTATTGAACCGCTTCGGGACGTTTCGAAGCGGTTCACTTGGTCTTGCGGCGAGATTGGGAGTGAATTCTTAGCTTCCGTAAGTGTGGTTAATGGAGACTGACCACTGCATGAGAGAGAGAGAGAGAGAGAGAGAGAGAGAGCTGGGGGACATGTGTCAAAATGCAGTATTTATTCAAGAGTGAAACGAAATAACAGTTGGTATATACTCTCTCTCTCTCTCTCTCTCTCTCTCTCTGATATTTTTCCCACTTTCCTTCTAGTTTTTTTTCTTACTTTTCTTCTCTCACTTTTTCGTATTTCTCTCTCTCTCTCTCTCTCTCTCTCTCTCTCTCTCTCTCTCTCTCTCTCTCTCTCTCTCTCTCTCTCTCTCCTTCCTTCCTTCCTTCGTTCCTTCCTTCACCGTACTTTACTCATCCTCTCTCTCTCTCTCTCTCTCTCTCTCTCTCTCTCTCTCTCTCTCTCTCTCTGCGGCAATTATACAGCACACAGTCGTTATTTCCTGTTAGCAAGAGAGAGAGACATTCCTTCACCACTTAAGGCCACTCGCATAGGAGACAAAACAAGGAATACTCGCCTTTATGCACACCAGGATAAGCTCTCTCTTCCCTCACAATTAAGGGAGGAGGATGGGGGGGTGAGGAGCTGAGTCTGGGGGCTTAGGAGTGAAGAGGAAGGGTGAGGAGAGAGAGAGAGAGAGAGAGAGAGAGAGAGAGAGAGGGGATAAGAAAAGAATAAAAATGTGGTCTCATCTGGAAGGCAAAGATTCCGCTTGCGTCCAAATTTGGTGTGTGAAGAAATATGTGATTGAGAGTTGTCTTGTAAGCATCTACGTACACACACACACACACACACACACACACACACACACACACACACACACACACACACACACACACACACACACACAGACAGGGACACGCCATCACAGTCAGTTGGCAAGGCGAGAGGCGCGTCCTACCCAGCTTAGGTTCTCAGATTGCTAAAGGTATGCACGGATGACCCAGCACTTGTCCAGCACTTGCTTATCACTTGCCGAGCGCTCACTGACTCGCCTTGTGTAAGAGGAGGGAGTGACTGTGTGTGTGTGTGTGTGTGTGTGTGTAAGGGAGACTCTCAGCCATACGTCAGGTCATTAAGAGGGACTGACTGCTCTAGAGGATAATAGCTGGCGATCATATGTCCTGCACGTGATGGCAAGGCTGAGAGTAAATCTTTGTTACTCTCTCTCTCTCTCTCTCTCTCTCTCTCTCTCTCTCTCTCTCTCTCTCTCTCTCTCTCTCACCAGCATACGTAAAAGGTTTAGTTTTTTTTAAGTATCAGCGTAAATAAGCTTATCAAATCCTTGATATTATCTGTTCTTGGCTTGAAACTTGATAAAGGGATTTGTTTTTGTTGTTGTTACAGAAAGAATTAACACACACACACACACACACACACACACACACGGTGTGTGGTGTGTGCCTGGTCTCAGGCCTATCCGAAGATTGGAAATAATAAGCTCTGAGCTCGTTCCGTAGGGTAACGTCTGGCTGTCTCGTCAGAGACTACAGAAGATCAAACAGTGAAACACACACACACACCGCGTAATGTAGTGGTTAACACGCTCGACTCACAATCGAGAGGGACAGGTTCGAGTCCCGGTAACCGGCGAGGTAAATGGGCAAGCCTCTTAATGTGTGGCCCATGTTCACCTAGCAGTAAATAGGTACGGGATATAACTCGAGGGATTGTGGCCTCGCTTTCTCGGTGTGTGGAGTGTGTGATGTGGTCTCAGTCCTACCTGAAGATCGGTCTATGAGCTCTGAGCTCGTTCCGTAATGGAGAAGACTGGCTGGGTGACCAGCAGGCGACCGAGGTGAATTACACACACACACACACACACACACACACACACACACACACACACACACACACAATGGACAGATTACATCACCCTCATTATCATCACTACTATCACCATTACATGCATGCTCTCTCTCTCTCTCTCTCTCTCTCTCTCTCTCTCTCTCTCTCTCTCTCTCCAATTCACCCCGAAAAAATGATAAAAAAGGAAAATATAACCAAATAATATGAAAGAATTTAGTCATCCGTTCTCGTCTCTTAATTTCTGACGAGTACAAAAACTAGCAGACATTTTTTTTCTCTTCATCTGCGTAGTAAGTTGACGAGAGAGACGAATGGCACTGTTTTCCTCCTATTGTGATTCCTCCTCCTCCTCCTCCTCCTCCTCCTCCTTCTTCTCTTCCTCCTCTTCCTCCTCCTCCTCCTCGCCCACGCCCGCGGAAAGGCCATCCACGCCCGTCATTTCAATACATCTCAAGGGCAGCTACCCACGCCTTCCCGCACGCACGCCCGCCCACGCCCACAGGTAAAACAAGAGTCCAAGAAAGGTGTGGGTGTGAATCTGAGGCCGTAGAGAGAGAGAGAGAGAGAGAGAGAGAGAGAGGAGAGAGGTGAGGGTGAGGGAGAGTGGGACGTGTTGTCCCTTTTACCTGTTGCTCTCCCTCTCGCTCTCACACACACACACACACACTATCTCTCTCTCTCTCTCTCTCTCTCTCTCTCTCTCTCTCTCTCTCTCTCTCTCTCTCTCTCTCTCTTTACCTGTTGCGTCTTCCTTACCTGTTGAATTGAAGTCCTTCTCTTGTATGTGTCTTGACTTGTTTGTTTTTGCGCGATTCTCTCTCTCTCTCTCTCTCTCTCTCTCTCTCTCTCTCTCTCTCTCACGTCCCTCCTTCCTGTGAATATTGTTTCCTCTTCCTCCTTCCTTATTCTGTTGCCTGACTTGCTTTTTCCTCGATTTCTTTTGTTCTTCTTTTGTCTCTTTCTCTCTCTTTCCCTCTACCTCTCCTTCTTTTTGTTTTGTCTCCCTTAACCTCTTTTTCTTTTCTTTTTCTTTTTCTCTTCGTACATTTTGTGACCTTTCATTTCATTCTCACATTTACCCTTTTGATATGTTCATCTCATTAGTCTTCTTTTTTTTTTTTCTATCCCTTCGTCTTTTTTTCTTTTCCCTTTCTCTTCATTATTATACGAGTATTCCGGGTATCCATTTCATCTATTAGTCACATTTGCAACAGTTCCCCTCCTTGCCCCACCTCCCCTCCTCACCCAACCACAGTACAGCATCAATAACACTAATACCTCGAGCACCACCTTCATCACCACCACGAGCATCACCACCTCCACAGCTAGCCATTGCCGCCACCTCCGCCGCCGCCGTTGTTCAGGGTGCAAGGGAGGCGGGGCGACAGTCAGTGCGCGGAAGGCGTGGTAGACAGACGCAAGTGGCAGTGGTGCGGCGGGACTTAACACCTACACCTGTTGTTAGCGAAAGTGAGGCTGGTAATTTCTCAAACACTTGTGCGATTCACCTCCTCTGTTTCAAAAGGCTTTATTTAAATTTACAAGGTTTTTTAAGGTGTTTCTTCACGGTTCTAGAGGCAGAGTGACGATTTCTGCCTTATTAACCGAAGAAACACTCTTGAAAACCCTGCTAATCATCCCTGTAATCTTGGAAAATAGTCGTGATGAGAGAACAGGTTTTTTTTTTTTTTGGGGAGGGGCGGTGTTTTTACGGATCTAAAGGCAGAGTGACAAGATTTCTGCATTATTAAATGGAGAAACACTCCTGAAAATCGGTTAATCCTTTCTGTGACCTTGGAAAACAGTCGTGGTGAGGGAGAAGAGCGTTTTCTTAGGGTGTCTTTATTCTTGTAGTGGCAGAGTGACAAAATTTCTGCATTATTAACTGGAGAATCACTCTTGAAAACCCCGCCAGTCATCTCAGTGGCCTTGGAAAATAGTCGTGGTGAGAGAGCAAAGCGTTTCTCAGTCTGTGTGGTGATCGAGGCAACGTGAGGAGAAAAAAAAGAACAAAAAACGATGATTTTAAACTCCCCTCTGATATTTTTGTTTGTTTCTCATCCTGGTGACCATCCTTCATTCTACGGAGTGAAAATAGACATGTTACTACAATTGTGCGGTGATTTAGTGGTGATATTGGTGATCGAGGTAGATAAAACCGAGAAACATGTCATTTTAAACTCCAAAGACACGTACTTCATATTCTCATCCTGGTGACCTGCATTCTTCATCCCTCATAGTGAAAAAAAAAACATTTAATCTTACGGTGCTGTGGTGGCGGTGGTGGTGGAGGCGGGGGTAGTAGTGGTAGTGGCAGTGTCTAAAGGTTCTGCCGATCAAGTGTATGAAAGAAAAAAAAAATACATTCTCTTGTTCCCATTTTGCATCGCCCGGGATAATGACGTGTCTCTGTCTATACCCTGAGCATGGCCGCCCCCGTTCCTGTGTCGCCCTCGTCCGTGTCTATCCGTATTGTTTCGTCCGTTGAAGTCCTCTCGCTGCGGTTTCCTTGGTCCGTGGCAGTGTTTGGTGGAGGAATTAAATCGTGTGTCTAGAGAGAGAGAGAGAGAGTGAGAGGAGAAAAAAACAGCAGACACACAAAAAGGCAATGTGTTTTAAGTGTGTGTGTGTGTGTGTGTGTGTGTGCATAGAAGGAGGATGAGGCGAGAGAAGTTTTGTGATCAGGGAACACACACACACACAGAGAGAGAGAGAGAGAGAGAGAGAGAGAGAGAGAGAAAGAAACCTTGCACTTAATGGAGAGGAAATAACAGTATGATGTTCCATTAATCCATAAACAGTATCACAATTCTCTCTCTTCCTTCTCTGATTGGTGAATTTGAAACGAGCTGGTGGACGAAACACATGTATCTCTCTCTCTCTCTCTCTCTCTCTCTCTCTCTCTCTCTCTCTCTCTCTCTCTCTCTCTCTCCTCTAACCAGTTTTATGTCTGTGTAGCCAATTGTGTAATGCAGCTTTCTCTCTCTCTCTCTCTCTCTCTCTCTCTCTCTCTCTCTCTCTCTCTCTCTCTCTCTCTCTCTCTCTCTCTCTCTCTCTCTTTCTCATTATGGGAAAGAAGAAGAAAGATCAAGATTACTCAATACTCAATGAACAGTACATTTTTGCAGAGAGAGAGAGAGAGAGAGAGAGAGAGAGAGAGAGAGAGAGACAGAGAGAGAAGAGGAGAGGGCATTGCAAGCAGCCATTTAAAGAGACAGAGATTTAAAAAGCAGGATGATTCGTAGCACCTCCGGGATGCCATTACTGCCGCTCTGACCATAAACTTGTCACTATTCCCGCCTATCTGCCTCACATCGCCCCGCTGCGCTAGGGAACCACCGGGCCGTGCGTGCCTCACAATCATAACTCCTGCCTTTTTATCCCTCATGAGTGAATTAAGAGCGCTAACCAAGGCAAGCTGTTAGACACACGCACCTACTTTCTGTACCTTCCCGCGTTTTCCATGTAGCCTGATGCACAGACACACACGCTCGCTCACACACACGTTCGCACTCACACGCTCGCACACACACGTTCGCACACACACCGACGCACACCTATCTGTAGTGTTAATTTATGGGTGTGTATATGGAGAGGATTATAAGGACAAGGGGTTCATAAATCAAGGGAGTAAGTGATGCATATCTTTCAGTGTGGAGAAGGGGTCGTCACACACACACACACACACACACACACACACACACACACACACTCTCTCTCTCTCTCTCTCTCTCTCTCTCTCTCTCTCTCTCTCTCTCTCTCTCTCTCTCTCTCTCTCTCTCTCTCTCTCTCTCTCTCTCTCTCTCTTTCATACTGATAGCAAAATTAATAAATCGTAATATTTTTTTTAGTATTTTTGTGACCGTTTAGAGCTATACAAACTTTCTCTCTCTCTCTCTCTCTCTCTCTCTCTCTCTCTCTCTCTCTCTCTCTCTCTCTCCCGCCGGTGCAGTAAACACTAACTCAGGCAGCGAGGCAGTACCAGATGGGGAGACATTAACGTTCCCACACTCCCGCAGTCGTGATAAGCCGCCCTGTGTGTCGTCGCTTTCGCTGCTGCCTCGGTAAGGGGAGCTGATGCACTAAGGGCCAGGTCGCTAGGTCGAATATTTACCGTGACAGCAACGTTCCCCAGTGGTATTCCCGTCATGTTGCCCTCCATCGCCCTGTGTTTGCCTTGGCTGGGCGGCAAGGCGGGTGAGTGATGCTGTGATGCGATGAGACAGACAGATAGAGAGGGAGAGGGACGGATTTTTTTCCCTCTGACAATTGAGTGTTGGTGATGGTGATGGTGATGGTGATGGTGATGGTTGTGGTGGTAGTGGTGCTGCAGTGCCTCTTCTATCACCAAAGCTAAACACCAGCACTTGACTTTTAATGACTTCCTCGCCATCCCTCCTCCTCCTCCTCCTCCTCCTCCTCCTTCCTCCTCCTTCCTCCTCCTCTCCTCCCTCGGCTCCTCCATCGTGCTGTGTCCTAGAATACCTCTCTCAGGTGCCAAAAAACTTCGTAGTGTCTTCCTCAGTCCCACCTGGCACTCGGCTCACACGCGGCGCCAAGCGAGCAAGTTAGCCCCGAGTGATCTGCTCAAGCGGTGCCAGGAAGTAGTGAATGTTTGAGCCGCATGACACCCAACCTTACCTAGAAGTAGCAGCGGCAGGTGATGGGGCTTGATTCTGTGTTCCGAGCGACACACACACACACACACACACACACACACACACACACACACACACACACACACACACACAAGATGATCCACATAAGTATACATTTTATCAGATCATCTTTTGTTTTCGTGTCATGTCTCTTGCTTAAGATTAGATAAAGAGGCGTATCACGAGGATCAGCCAGTCAGGTGTCGTGTAGTTTTCCTTTGTGTTCCTCGTCACCTGTTGCGGAAACACACACGCACGCACAAACGCACGCACACCGGTACCACATATCAAACTACTTGTTGCGCAGACACACACACACACACACACACACACACACACACACACACACACACACACACACACACACACACACACACACACACTGCAAGGGGCTCCCAGCGTCCTGCAGTCCTGCCCATGTCGGGAGCAAACCTTTAAAGAATCAATGAACATTCTGAGGCCACACCAAGGCACTGCTGTTTTCACTGATGCTACTACTACGTGCCCAGCCTTCCCCCTCCCTTCCCTCCCTTTCCCTCTTCCCTCGCCCTTCCTCTTTCTTCTCCCCCTCTCTTTCTCCTCCTTGTCCTTTTCTTCTAACCTCTATCTTCCAACTTCTCTCCCTCCCAGTTATCTCATTTTCCCATTTCCCTCTTCTTTTCCTCCTCTTCACCTCCTTCTTACCTCTCCTTCCTCTTCCTCTTCCCCTTCTCCTCCCTCTCCTTTTCTTCTAACCTCTCCCTTCTCACTTTTCCTCATCTCCCACTCTTATTTCCCAGCCATCTCATCTCCCCATCTCTCTTCTTCTCCTCCCATCCTCCTCCTTACCTCTCCCCTCTCCCCATCACCACTTAAAGAAAACGCCGAACCTAACACAGGTAATCTTCTTTATTTTCTCCCTTTCCATGTTTTTTTTTTCTACCGACGTGTCTTGATTTGTCTTCTTCTTCCTCCTCCTCCTCCTCCTCCTCCTCCTCCTCCTCCTCCTCCTCCTCCTCCTCGTGGCAAGAAGTTTTGATAAGAGATAGGAGAGTGAAGACTTGCATTCTAATTGGTGTTAATTGTACTTTTAATAAGGCTTTTGTGTCCCTGTTGCGTGAGTGAGAGAGAGAGAGAGAGAGAGAGAGAGAGAGAGAGAGAGACTTAGTTTGTAGTCAGCACACATATTGTTTTCTTGTTAATGTGATTCATGTTTTTTCCTTTTTTTGTTGTTGTTGTTGGTGTGTGTGTGTGTGTGTGTGTGTGTGTGTGTGTGTGTGTGTGTGTGTGTGTGTGTGTGTGTGTGTGTGTGTGTGTGCTAATGTTTAATGCAGAGAGAGAGAGAGAGAGAGAGAGAGAGAGAGAGAGAGAGAGAAAGTGTTAAAGAGAGTGTACTAATTGGTCTTGCTGTGGTGTAGTATGTATGTATGTATGTATGTAATATATATAGATATGTATGTATGTATAGAAGTCTTTTATAAACATGACTACCTGTGTTCCATTTTCTTTTCTTTATTTTTTCATTTAAGTCTCCGATAAGAAGTTTAGTACACTCAGTCACCTTTTCCTTCCTATTTAAAAACTCGCTTCACATTTTCTTTTTACCAGAGAAAGTAAACGCCTCTCTATCACTTATTCAGGCATTACTAGAGAGAGAGAGAGAGAGAGAGAGAGAGAGAGAGAGAGAGAGAGAGAGAGAGACTAGTGTTCTATTTTCCCTTCCCTCTTCTCTTCCCCTCTCTTTTCCCTTCCTCTCTTCATCATACTCGTAACTGGAAGAGGAGGAGAGTGAGGAAGTAGAGGAGAAGAGGAGGAGGAGGAGGAGGAGAGGGAGGAGGAGGAGGAGAAGGAGGAGGAGGAGGAGGAAGAGAAGGTAGAGTGAAGGGAAGGGGAGGAGGCGGGCCGCAGATGGAAATAGCGTACACACACACACACACACACACACACACACACACACACACACACACACACACACACACACACACACACACACACACCTACACGTCCAGAGAGAGAGAGAGAGAGAGAGAGAGAGAGAGAGAGAGAGAGAGAGAGAGAGAGAGAGAGAGAGAGAGAGAGAGATATTAAGGCAAATAGGCTCATGGAGGTTAAGGGGAATGAATGAAGGAGGATGAGTGATAAGGGAAAAGGGATGAAGGGATCGGGAGTAAGGGAAGTGGAGGATCAAGGGAGAAGGAGGAGGAGGAGGAGGAGATGGTGGTGGTGGTGGTGATGGTGGAGAAGGATAAGGGGGGGAGTGGGGGTTAGCTGCGTTACTCATGAAAATAAAAGAGTTTTGGGCAAGTTAATACATGAGGAAAATCTTGCCACTTCTTCATGTGCGTGCGCGTTGGAGTGGTGCTTTTGTTCTCGTGCACAGCTGTGGTGGGAATGATATGCCTGCACACACACACACACACACACACACACACACACACACACACACACACACACACACACACACACACACACACACACACACACACACGAAGGACTATTATTATTGTATACCTAAGGTGCTTTGCTGAGTGGTTTAACATCTCACTCTACAAAAACCGTGACTTATTTTACATTCCTGGCAGATCAGAGGACGTGAGATTCAGTGCAGAGAATTGAGTAACCACTTCAGTACCATGACGAGTTTCCGTATTCATTCTACTTATTATTTGATTTTATATAGCTTCAGGGACTTATGTGGGGGATTAAGATAGTGAAGACTGGCCATTAATCATCTGACCCCATATACCTTTCGTAATGTCTATAAAATCTTACACAAAATACGTCCCAGTATGGAAGAGGTTAACCTTGTACTCTCCCCCCTTTCCCCTCCCTCCCTTGCTCTACTCCGTGCTTTCCCTCATAAATTCTGTCAGTCTTACAAAACCTGACATATTTTAGCTTCCTGCAGATTAGAGAACATGAAATCGCGTGTAGTAACTTGATAATCTTACTCTTGCTCTGCTTCTATTTATTTTTTTTGTCTCTCCTCAATCGTAACTCCTTTCATTTACTGTCAGTCTTGTAAAAGCTGACATCTTTTTTTTAGGTTCTTGGTAGAGCAGAGGATATGAGAGCTAACCTGTTATACTGCATTTTGTACTGTTCCCTCAATCACAGTTTCTTACTTTTCTGTCACTCTTATAAGCCACGCCAACTGTAACACATCCACACAGATGAAGGGAGATAAGCTGAAGGAATATTTGAAGCATAATGTGAGGGAGAGTGGCGTGGCGTGGCGTGGCGTGGCGTGGTTTGGCGTGTTTGACCTGTAGTCTGAAATGGCTCGCTTTCTCGCCCCAACTGTTTTCAAAGGCCACTGAGACGATTACCTGTGTTCTCAAGAGTGTTTCCCCTTTTGGTAATGTAGAAAACTAGTTGATTCGTCATTAGAAGCGGAAAAACGACCTTGTAAACACATCTCACTTCACGGCAACTACTTTCAAAGGCCACTGAGATGACTAGCTGGGTTTTCAAGACTGTTTCTGCTATTAATATCATAGAATCCTTGCAAACCACTAGAACAGTAAAAACACCCTTAACTTCTTCAGTACCATGACGCATTATATTCATTCTTCTTACTATTTGGCGAGTTTAAACATTTTCAGAAACTTGTGTGGGGGAATAAAATAGTGAAGACTCTGGCCATTAATCCCCTGACCTCCATAGACCCTTCCTAATCTCAACAAAATCGTCTAATCATACCCAAAAAATAATGGTAGAAATGCGTCTCAGTACTGAAGGAGGTAATTAAGAAAATGGGGCCGCCGTGGTACAGTGGAACCATGCGTGCTTTGGGGTCCGAGGGGTCTCCAAGCGCACGGGTTCGAATCCTGTCCACGGTCTGAGTGCAGGTTGGGCTTCCTCACTCAGGACAACGGTTTCCTAGCGGGTGGGCTTTGAGATAGGAGGTACCCTAAAAAGTATCCCCTTTAGCCCATAAATTCCCGTGAAAAGCCCACATGGTATAATAAAAAAAAGACCAGCGTCACTTCATTTTTAGGTTGGGTTGGGTTAGGTTATAAATAAAGCCTTAGGAATGTGGAGGCGCAGCGCAAGGATGTTTCAACTGCGGTACTTATTTCCTTGTGGCTCTGTGCGTGACTTAGGTGGCACGACAAAAAGCTCATTCTTACCACAATGCGTTCATTTCTATCACAAATCACCACAATTTATTAATTTCTACCACAATTTTCCACAATTGGCTCATTTCTACCACAATTCGTTCATTTCCACTGCAGTTCACTCATTTCCACCACAGTTCACCACAATTTACTAATTTCTACCACAGTTCTCTACATTTCGTTCATTTCTACCACAATTCACCACAATTCACTCATTTTTACCACAGTTCACCACAATTCATTCATTTCTACCAGAATTCGCTCATTTCTACCACAATTTAGTTCATTTCCAGCAAAACTCTACCACAATTATCATTTCGTACCACAATTTTCCAAGTGCAGTGTTTATCTCCTTGTGGCTCTGTGCGTGACTCAGGTGGCACAATAAACATAGCACTTAACGAGGGTGTGGGAGCGTGAGCAACACCTGGTGGCCGTGACAGGTGACGCGCCACACCTGACCTTAAACCCTTTGATCACTCATGGCGAATAATGGCATTCCTAATTTTTTGTTCATGCTCTTTCTATCGCTTTGTTTGGCTTGACGAATTATTTTAGTTAGTGTGTATGTATGAGGTTTAAGTGGAGTATTATCGCTGGCTCACGGATAACTGGTGTGATTTACAAGATTTATGTGCGTAAGAGTGTGTAGGAGGCGAGTGATGTTGAGTTACGCGTTTGTTATGAGTAATTTAACTTGAGAGAGACAGACAGACAGACGGGAGAGGGAAGCACGTAAGAGAGATAAGAGAAATGTACGTAGGAGGGAGAACTAAAGAAACTCGTAAGGAAAGAGTAATTTAGAGAATTGGGAAGCGTGCATGGCGGTCGTGTGTGTGTGTGTGTGTGTGTGTGTGTGTGTGTGTGTGTGTGTGTGTGTGTGTGTGTGTGTTAGTGAGACTGCACGTGAGTATAAAACAGGCGGTCTATTGCACGGACTTGGGACACAGAGGAAAGCACGTACTGAGGGATACTGAGGGGAGAGTGGGTGAGGGGAGGGAAGGAGGAGGGGAGGAGGAGAAAGGATCAATACAGCATTAGAGGCATATCCAACCCGACATGCCTTCCTCATCTCCCCTCCTCCTCTTTTCATCTCCCCTTCCCTTGCATCTCTCCGTCCTATTTCTCTCTCCTTCTCTTCCTCTTCCTCTTTCCTCCGTTATCTCATCCGCCTCCACCCCCCCGCCTCCCTTATGCTTGCCTCACCTCCCGCCTTCGTCTTGCCTTCCATTTACCTCCTTATCTCCCGCCTCGCCCCCTCCTCCTCCTCCTCCTCCTCCTCCTGTGCCTCTCTCACGCTTGGTAAAATCGAATCTCACATTATACTGTGGAGAGATGTAATGTAATGTGTAGACACGCTCTTTGTCCGCCACGAGAGAGAGAGAGAGAGAGAGAGAGAGAGAGAGTTAAGAAGGAGGAAAGGTTAGGAAGTCAGTCAACTATTCATTTATCAGTTCATTCAGTCAGTTCTTTATTAGGTCAGTCAGCTAGCCAGACACTCAGTCGGTCAGTCAGTCAGTTATTTAGCCATCCACTAAGCTAACAAGCCATATTTTCTTCAATCTAGTCAGCCATCGAGTCATTCATTCTCTCAGTCAACCAGTCAGTCAGCCAGTCACCCATTTATTCAGTCATCCAGCCAGTCAGTCAGTCAGTCAATTATTTAGTCACCCACCAAGCTAGCAACCCATATATTCTTTCATCTAGTGTCCCAGTCATTCATTCAGTCAGTCAGTCAGTCAGTCAGTCAGTCAGTCAGTCAGCCAGCCAGTCAGCCACCCGCCAAACCAACAGCTCATTCATTCATCCAGTTAGCCAGACCAGTGAGTGAGTGAGTGAGTGCATGATACAGCACAAGCCTGGCCATGCACGGGCGAGGATGAATAGACCACGTTGACATGCAAATGAGCGAATGCCGTCCAGGGAAAAATGTTTAAATATACCAAGAGCGAAAGAGGAAAAGCGGGAAGTCACTGTGAGGAATACTGTACCGCACTGCCGCCGGATTAATTAAGTATATATGTAGTAGGTGGCTCTGAAAGGGATGTTCTATGGCGGATGATACGTATTGGGACCGTGGGTGGGTGAATGGAGGGGTGGGTGAATTGGTGGGTGGGTGATTGTGTGGGGTGGGTGAGTGAGTGGGTCTGAGGATCGGTGGGCCTATTATATATAAAGTCTGTTTGATTCACTTACATTTTCTTAATCTTGGAACCTTTTAGCAAATGGAGACTGTCACACACACACACACACACACACACACACACACACACACACACACACACACACACACACACACACACACACACACACACACACACAAACAGATCCATGCCTCAGCTCAGGCGTGTAATTGACTCTCCTAATAACTGAAGCTTTCCCTGAATGACGGACGCACAAAAACTGAAGCCTGATCGTATTTCTAAGCCTGGTTGGGCCCGCATTTCGTTGTCAAGTGACGTAACGCCATCCTTCTTGTGTCGCTTGCAGGTCATTCATGTGTTTCAGGAAAATTGAAGGTGTGAGCGAGTGATCGATTTGACATCAGGCGCGGCAAGGCTGCTGTGGTGAGCCAGGAATGTTGCGAGGTGTGCACAGCCTTGCGCCCCGCGTGTGTTGGTGAAAAATCGTGTGGCGCCGCGTCAGGAGGGCGGGCGGCGAGTGAGGCGGGTGGCAGTGAGAGTGAGGCGAGAGAGACGAGGGTGGTGGTGAGGGGACCGTCTTATCAGACCGTCTGCCTCACGCCCTTCTGCCCTCACCATGGCGACCCCGGGGGAGGAAAGGGAGGAGGGCGCCGCCTGCCTCCCTACCCTTTGTCCTCAGCCCGGGGAGCTGCTGTCTTCCTGCCCCCCGCTCGGCCGGGGCCACCTCTCCGTGCTCACCGAGACGAAGCAGACCCAGATGCAGACCCAAACCCACTCCATGACCAGCTCCCACACCTACCAGTCCTCCTCCTCCTCCTCTTGCTCCTCCGCCTCCTTCTCCCATGTGCAGGAGCCGGTCAGCATCCTAGGAAAGGGGCGCCACTACTCTGCCTCGGGCTCCTCCTCCTGCTCCTCTGTGAGCCCCAGACACACCGTCAAGTTCTCTGAGCCGCAGGAGGCGCTGCGCCGCACGCCGGAAAGCCCGCGCTGGAAGACCCAGCAGAACCAGGAGAAGCTCAAGTACCAGGAGACCTTCAAGTATAAGCTGCACGAGGCGGCGGCGTCCAGCGCGCACCGTGGCGTCGGCCATGGCATCACCAGCATCCCGGAGGCCTCCGCCACCTTCGAGAGCTCCAACTTTAGGTTCACGGAGTCCTCCAAGCTGGTGGGCACTTCCTTCCGCTGCCCCGACAGTCCGCGCTCCAAGACGCGCACCAGGACGCCGGACCGCAACTCCATCATCGCCTCCATGGAGCTGAAGGTACCGTCCTTCCACGACCTGAGCTCCTCGCCGGCAGGGAGCAGCGGCTCCGGCCTGTCACCGCTGCTGGGGCCCCCAGAGCGCCGCGGCCTCACCATCCTGTCCCCGCACAACCCCACGCCGGAGCTGCAATTCTCCTCCACCTTCACCGTCAGGACACGCAAGGGCAAGACCATCGTGCTGCCCAAGCTGCGGATCCCCGCCTTCCACTCCCACTCCCACGACAGCATCTTCCTCGGGTGAGTCCCCAGCCCTCGTGTCCCCTCAAGCCAGTCCCCGCCAGGACATCGTGGCCGGCCACTCCTCTTCTCCCCAGTGCTGCTGTCCCTCTGTCCCTCTGTCCCTCTGCCACTCCTGTTGTTTTATGTATCCATCCTCCGTGCTCCTTGCATCCCCCCCCCCAGCCCCATCCCACTGTCTGCTCCTCCGTCCCTTCCTTCATTCATTCATCCCTCTCTCTTGCATGCATTTTTTTTAATATGCAAATTTTTTGCCACACACGCAAATCCCTCCTATGTCCTAGTGGCTTTTTTTTCCTCCTCTTCTCTTCTTTCCTTCTTTATCAAGCAGGAGAGTCAGGTAGCGGCAATCTTCTCTTCACCACCTCCTACACTCTTCCTCTCTTTCACCACTTTCTCCTCTCTCTTTCCACCTCCTTTGAACGTCATTCCGCCTCCTCCTCCCACAGTCCTCTCCCTCCTCTCCTTCTCCCACGACTCGATCCCTTACTCGCTTCTCTCTTCACCTCTATAATCCCTCAAAAGTAAGGCCGCCCACTGGACCCCCGCCCTGAAAAACCATGATCCCTGGCGGCCTTATCAAGAAGACATCGTGCTCTCATCGAAAACTGGGAGAGAGAGAGAGAGAGAGAGAGAGAGAGAGAGAGAGAGAGAGAGAGAGAGAGAGAGAATAAAAGGATAAAAAATTGGAAAGACATGAAAAAAGTACTGAATTAAGAAAAGAAAGGATAGATAAGGAGAAATATGTAGAGAGAGAGAGAGAGAGAGAGAGAGAGAGAGAGAGAGAGAGAGAGAGACTACATATACACTACCATACCCAACCATTACCTTAGAAAATAGAAAAAAGAATAACAAACAGGTAATAAAACACAAGCCAATTTTCTCTACTGATAAAGATAGACTGACTTGAGAGGATGTGAAGCGAGGTGTTAATTAATAAAGTCTTAATTAATCTATGAAGTAAGGAAGCAGCGGGGAAAACTAAGCTGCCGTGACTTACCTGTGTGTACCTGCCTGGCTTACCTGCGCTGTTCTAGTCACCTCAGTCCCATTCCGTGTCAAGTAGTCAGGTGTGTTATGCCTCTCACCTGGGGATGCCTACCTGGGTGTTCATTAGAGTCTTCATTTTTTTGTACAGGTAAATGTTGTGTGTGTGTGTGTGTGTGTGTGTGTGTGTGTGTGTGTGTGTGTCTGTATGTGTTTGAGACTGTACGTGTGTGATGTATTGCTTTACACACACACACACACACACAGAGAGAGAGAGAGAGAGAGAGAGAGAGAGAGAGAGAGAGAGGGAGCAGACATGAAAGGACACACATACTGACACAGACAAACAGATAGCAGAGAGAAAGCTATAATAGTAATATTTTCCCTTCCTCCTTCTATTATCCTCCTCCTCCTCCTCCTCCTCCTCCTCCTCCTCCTCCTCCTCCTCCTCTTCTTTCTTCGTGAAGTTCACACACCACACGCGAATAGAAAAAAAAGTTGTTTTCCTCACACTGTCTTCTCCTCCTCCTCCTCCTCCTCCTCCTCCTCCTCCTCCTCCTCCTCCTCCTCCTCCTCCTCCTCCTCTTCCTCCTCCTCCTCCTCCTCCTCCTTCTCTTCCTTATCCCTCGCCGTGCTTACACATCGACACACACAACCAATGATTCTCAACAACAAAAAAAAAGAAAAAGAAAAAAAGAAAAAGGAGAGAGAGGAAAAAATGACTTGTTTTCCTTCAGATTTTCCCTCCTTGGTGTTCTCTATATGACCTTTTTCCTGTGACCTTTTCGTCATATATTTTGCTGTGATACGCTGTGAGCTCCGGTGAAGGTTTGAGGGAGCTAACCTTTCAATACCAATAACTGTGATGATGATTACAAAAGAGAGAGAGAGAGAGAGAGAGAGAGAGAGAGAGAGAGAGAGAGAGAGTGGCGGTAATAAAAACAATGGAGGTAATAATGATAATAGTGTGGAGGTGGTGTTAACATGGGGACTTATCCAGGTTTTTGATGCTTCCATGGTGATTGTAATGGCGTTGGTGGTGGTGGTGGTGGTGGTGGTGGTGGTGGTGGTGGTGGTAATCGGAGGAATAATGATAACGATGATAATGATAAGAGAAAGAGAAGAAGAATAATGGTAGTAGTAGTAGTAGTAGTAGTAGTAGTAGTTGTTGTTGTTGTTGTTGTAGAAGCAGAAGCAGCAGTAGGAGGAGCTGAAGTAGTTGTATGAGTATTAGTAAGAGGAGGAGGAGGAGGAGGAGGAAGAACAGGACAAGAAGAAGAAGAAGAAGAACGAAGGAGGAGGAAGAAGAAAAGAAAAAGCAATGATAACCACCACCACCACTACAACCCATAACAACAACAACAACAACAACAACAACAATAGCAATCCAAGCATTAGGTTCCTATGAATGTGTGTGTGTGTGTGTGTGTGTGTGTGTGTGTGTGTGTGTGTGTGTATCGATTGTCTTTCCTCACACCTTTAGCTCTGCGGCAGGTGGCAGCGGCTCGTCTGGCACCAGGAGGCCATTGTTATCTCTCCTTTCAGCAGCCATTGTTGTGCCAAGAGAGTAGAGAGAGAGAGAGAGAGAGAGTGAGTGAGTGAGCGTAGAGCGGTTCGTCTCAATCTGTAGCACAAAAAATGGTTTATAGTTTATCTCTCTCTCTCTCTCTCTCTCTCTCTCTCTCTCTCTCTCTCTCTCTCTCTCTCTCTCTCTCTCTCTCTCTCTCCCATCTCTCCCTACGTTACCTTCCCCTTAACTTCACTTCCCCTCTCCTCGTCTCTTAGAATTTGTCGTAATAGGAAATGGGTTTAATTTTGCGATGAAGTGCCTCGTAGTTTTTGATGTTGTAATTACGGCAGGTGAGATGGAGGAGGGAAGAGGGCGGGACTGTCTCAGGTGGGTGGGTTTCATAACGATGCTGTGAAATGTGCAAGGTTTGATAATGACACAAGATTGGTGTGTTATGATGCCCTGCGGTGGTTGTGTTAGGGGATTGCTGTGATGAATAAATATCTATCTATTTATCTATCTATCTGTCTTATTTATAGTGATACAAGTTTGCTGTGTTTGGTGCCCTCTGCTGTTTGTGTGAAGAAATTGCTGTGGTCTATATGTCTATCTATCTACCTATCTATCTCTCAATCTATCTGTCTATCTATCTACCTGTCTATCTGTCTGTCTGTCTGTCTGTCTGTCTGTCTGTCTATCTATCTATCTATCTATCTATCTGTCTGTCTATCTGTCTATCTATCTATCTATCTTTTTTTCAGTCTGTCTGTTTATCTATCTATCTGTCTATTTATCTATCTATCTATCTGTCTGTCTGTCTGTCTATCTATTTATCTATCTGTCTGTCTATCTATCTATCTATCTATCTATACCTATCTATCTATCTATTTGTGAGGAGATAGGCCAAAGTTTGAATTATCTATTTTTCTCCTTTTTATCTTCCATCTCCCGTTTTTTTCTGCCTTCCTATAATCCTCAGCAGTCTTTATTCTTGCCTTCATCTTGTTATCAATTTGTGTTCTCTCGTCAACCTGCCTTTCCTTTCCCTTCCATAAACAGACATGCATCTTTCTTTTATCTCCTCTTCTCTTCTTCCTTATCTCTCTCAATATGGCTCTTGTTTACTCCTCCTTGTCTCCCTTGTTTTCTCTTCTTTTCCATTATCTCCCCTCTTTTTCCTTTTTTTTTCTCTTCTCTCTCTTTCTTTTCCTCTCGTTTTTGTTCTTTTTTGCTTGTTTGTTCTCGTCTTTCTCCTTGTCTCCCATCTTTTTCTTCGTTTTCCTTTGTATTTTTTTCTTCTTTTACATTATCTTCCTTCATTTTCCTTTTTTCTCTTTTCTCTTCTTTTCCTTTTTCCTTTTCTTCTTTTTTTCTTTTCTCATTGTTTTCCTTCTCTTCTCATCCTTTTCCTTGTTCCTTTTTTTTCTTTTCTCCCGTTTCTCCTTTTCTTTCTTTCTTCTTTCTTCTCTTTTTTTCCACTTGTATCCCTTTTCTCCTTTCCCATCTCTTCTTTTCCCCTTTCTCTCCTTGTCTCCTGTCTTTGTCTCCTCTCTCTCATTTCTGTACTCTATTTTCCTCTTCCCATCCTCTACCTTTCCTTCTCTTCACCTAATCTTGAATACTCAATCTCTATCTCTATCTCACGTCTCCCTTCTCTCTTTCGCTACAATTCTAAGCACCTTTACCTCGGCTTTCTCTCGTTCTCCCCTTCACATACTCTTATCACCGTATTACCACTCCCTTTACTTATCAATGGGGAGAGAGAGAGGGAAAGAGAGTGTGTGTGTGTGTGTTGTGAATATCGATAGCTTACAATACATCAGTTCAAGGCAAATCATATGAAAGTTTTTGATAATTGGCTTTACAGTATTGGTCAGTGATCCCACACAGAGGCGGCATCGACTGAGTGGCCTTGGATGTGATTTAATAAAGGATTTGAATACACTGGCTATGTTATTTTGGTTCTTGCTTGAAACGTTCGCAGAAATGGAGAAGTGACGCAGTTGTACATTCAGACACACACACACACACACACACACAGAGAGAGAGAGAGAGAGAGAGCCTTCATATCACTGGAAAACTTTTCTCCTAATAAAAGGGGAAAAAAATAAAACAATAATTCAGGAAAAAAATGGCCTTGGAAATTAAAAATATCTTCGTTTTCATTTTTCCTTCCAAGTCTATTTTTTTTTTTTTAGCGTTTAAACTTGATATCCAGTTTTAATTTCCTCCTCCTCTTTCCTTTTCCTCCTCCTCCTCCTCCTCCTCCTCCTCCTCCTCCTCCTCCTCCTCCTCCTCCTCCTGCAATATTTCCCTCCCACCTCCCACTCACTCATAACTTGTGACGTCAAATCCAGATACGTCCATTATTGGCTGGAGGAAACATGCATTGTGATTGGCTTCCCTCTCTTTCTTCCCTCTCCCCCTCTTTCTCTCTCTTCGTGGCCAGTAACAATTATGACGTGACTTATTTTGCCTTACCTCTCAATTTTGTTTAGTCTCCCCTCCTCCCTCGCACCAATCAGGTCCCGTTTTCTTCCAGTAGTCCCGCGTCAGTTTGTCATTGGTATGCAGATCAGTAAGGGACAAATTTTCCTTCAGTGACAGACAAAAATGGGTTATCAAGTTAGAAAGGGGAGCTTTTATTTTGTGTATTTTTGAGGTTGTGACTCGGTTTGTTTTTATGTGGCTTGTTATGCGAGAGAGAGAGAGAGAGAGAGAGAGAGAGAGAGAGAGAGAGAGAGAGAGAGTTAAGGATTATACGAGTATCACTGTTTGTTTACTACTAATACTACTACTACTATTTATTACTACTACTACTACTATTACTACTACTATTACCACCACCACTATTACCACCACCACCACCACCACCACCACCACCACCACCACCACCACTACCACCACCACCACCACTACCACCTCCACCACCGCTACCACCACCACTATCACTACTACT
>NC_059277.1:5822500-5825000 GCF_017591435.1 Portunus trituberculatus
CACACACACACACACACACACACTCTCTCTCTCTCTCTCTCTCTCTCTCTCTCTCTCTCTCTCTCTCTACCTGTAATCAGCGTGGCATTGAGGTATGTGGCGGGTCTATAGGAAGCAACATAGCACACCTCCCACACACACCTGAGACTCCACACCTGCCACTGACGGACAGGTGAGGCGCCCAGGTGAAGGGAACTATGTAACTACCTGCGGGACCCTGAGATCATTTAGCCAGGTGGTGTTGAGGTGGTGGTGGTGGTGGTGGTGGTGGTGGTGGTTGTGGTAGTGGTGGTGGTGTTGAGTGGTAGTGCTGGTGGTGGTGTTGAGGTGGTATTGAGGTGGTGTTGCGGTGGTGGTGTTGAGGTGGTATTGAGGTGGTGTTGTGGTGGTGGTGGTGGTGGTGTTGAGGTGGTGTTGTGGTGGTGGTGGTGGTGGTGTTGAGGTGGTGTTAAGGTGGTGGTGTTGAGGTGTGGAGGTGGTGGTGGTGGTGTTGATGTGGTGGTGGTGGTGTTGAGGTGGTGTTGAGGTGGTGTTAAGGTGGTGGTGTTGAGGTGGAGGTGGAGGTGGTGTTGAGGTGGTGGTGTTGAGGTGGTGTTGAGGTGGTGGTGTTGAGGTGGTGTTGATGTGGTGTTGAGGTGGTGTTGAGGTGGTGTTGATGTGGTGTTGCGGTGGTGTTGAGGTGGTGTTAAGGTGGTGGTGTTGTGGAGGTGGTGGTGGTGGTGTTGAGGTGGTGTTGAGGTGGTGTTGAGGTGGAGGTGGAGGTGGTGTTGAGGTGGTGTTGAGGTGGTGGTGGTGGTGGTGGTGATGTTTTGTTGTATTGTGTTGTTAATTTTTCATATTCTTTTGTCTTGTTTGTCTATTGCTTTCATTTTTTTTAAGGTTCATGTTCTTTCAGGTAACGAATCTTTACAAACCCTTAGAATGACACAAAAATAGAATGTACTTTGCCATCTCTAGTTCGCATGACATTCAGAAGCTGTAAATTAAGTAAAACGTCCCAGAATGACTTGTAACTAAAAACGAAACACATATTAGACAAAATCTTTATTAAAACCCTTAGAATGACATGAAAGAGGAATATACGTAGTTTGCCACTTTTAGTTCATTTGATATTTAGAAACTGTATATCAAGTAGAAATATCTCAGGATGTCTAGTAACTCAAAAAACAACGTTATATACTAAAATTGTCACAAAATCTATATACCCACTTAGAACGAAAAGAAAAAAATATACATGTTAAATACAAATGCCTCAAAAAAGTTTAGTAATTCTCAAGAAAAATTAGACATTTTTCCCACACTTTTGAATAACTCTGACAACTAAATGAGCCTTTTTCCTTAATTCTTCTTACTCTTGGCTGGCTTTCCCTCATGCATAGAAAAATAAGTAAATAAATGATAAATAAGACATACATTAGTCACCAAATTAATGTGTGTTGGTGCGTCTGTCCACTTCGCTGTCAGTTCTCCCGCCAGACTGTGACTCGGTTTTCTATACAAGTTTGTTTACTAAGAGTGATTCCAATGTTTGCTTCATCACGCCTCCACCTTCCATTGTTTGCCGCGCCACTTCACTTACTAGGGGTGCTATCTCTCTCTCTCTCTCTCTCTCTCTCTCTCTCTCTCTCTCTCTCTCTCTCTCATAAACACTCACCCAAGAATAACTTCATTTGCAAAAGATGAGACAAGGCTTAACGTGAAGTTCAGAAGCCTTAATGAGCTAAAAAGAAGCATTTTTTTCCCTTCCTTTCTCTTTCCTCCACCTCCTCTTCCTCCTCGTCTTTTCCTCCTCCTCCTCCTCTTTTCCTCCTTCTCCTGTTTTTTTTCCCTTTTCCTGTTTTCCTCCTCCTTCTCTTTTTCTCCTCTTCCTTTTTCTCTTCCTCCTCGTCTTTTCTTCTTCTTCTCCTCCTCCTCCTCCTTCTCCTCTTTCTCCTCCTTCTCCTCCTCTTCCTACTTGTCTTTCCTTCCTTCCCTTCCTTCTATTTTTCCTCCTATTGTTTCTCCTCTTCCTTGTCTTTTCCTCTTCCTCCTTCTCCTCTTCTCTTTCCTTCTCCTCCTCCTTCTCCTTCTTCTTCTTCTCATATTCACTGTTAACCTTTACTGTTCTTCCTCTTATTTTTCTTCTCTTCTTCCTCTTCTTCCTCCTCCTCCTCTTCCTCCTCTATCATCATTTATTTTCTTCTTTCTTCTTTTTTTCTTTTCGTTTTTCTCCTTTTCTTTTTCGTTTCTGTTCTCGCTATTGCTCTTTGTTCTGTCTTCATATTCTTCTCTTTATTCTTGGTGTTTCTTCTTCTTTTCCTCCTCTTCCTCCTCCTCCTCCTCCTCCTCCTCCTCCTCCTCCTCCTCCTCCTCATCATCATCATCATCATCATCATCTTTACAATCATCATTATCTTTCACCACTTTTACATCCAATCCACCCACTTCTTTCTTTTCTCCTCCTCCTCCTCCTCCTCTTCCTCATCCTCATCCTCCTCCTCCTCCTCCTCCTCCTCCTCCT
>NC_059277.1:5830000-5842500 GCF_017591435.1 Portunus trituberculatus
CCGAACCTTCCTTTCAGTCATCCACTATTAGCTCAAGATGGAGAGTGAAAAACTGACTGTGAAAAAGAGTCAGCAGTGACAGATTCTCAAACCCAAATTATCGCATTTTTATCATAATTAGAAAGTATCTTATTATTCACCAACAAATCACTTATTTACGAAAATTATTGCATTATCTTATCGCATATATGCTACCGCCAATCTCACGGGAATCTAAATGATCGCATTTTGCGATAATTATGGCACGTCTGATAACGCTAAATGGAAGCATTCTCAGGTAGTGAGTGACGTACTGGTCACGGGACCTGCGTGCGCGCGTTCTAGAACGTTCATGTGAAAGCATTCATTGCCACTATAGTAGCCAACAAGGAAGCGTGCGTCCGGAAAAACGGATGCGTTCTTGCTGGCTCTGCGTTTGTGCTGCGTTGCACGTCCGGTAACGCGTCGTGTGAAAGGTCCCATTGAACTCCATTGAAAGTTAAAGCGCGTACGGAAAAGCTCGTGTGAAAGCGGCCTAAGCCACCAGAGTCTCCCTCACCGAGAAGAGAAAAAATTAATATCAAACAACATTCCTCTACGAGCCATTTTGAAAACACACATCACATTACTCATATTCTAAACCCCGCAGCATTTCCCCTCGAGCCCTTCCCCTTAGATCCCTCTTTCCCCTTAAATCACCTGAACGAAAGAAAATGAAAAATACGTAACAAAAAACTGAAGATTGATTAGCAAACTCGAAGGAAACATGCAACTTTACATATCCTCACTCTAAAAAGTTGAAAAGAAAATGACACATCAAAAAATACATAAATAGATTGATAAAAAAGAATTAAACTAATAAATAAAGCATAGATCCAGATTAATTAAGCTTTACCTGCGCAAACTCACGCACGTAACTCACCTGTAATGACCACATAGGCCTAAATAATCAAGGACAGGTGTACGTATGGGGAATATTATGGACGTGATGAGAGGAAGGAAGATTGAAGGAAGGAAAAAATAGTGGTAAAGGAATTAAAAGGAAAATGGAGGCAAGGAAAGGGAAAGGAAAAGGAACAGAAAAGAACGGTAGGAAAGGAAGGAAAGACAAAGGAAGAGAAAAGAAAAGAGAAGATTAAAACAAAGGAAAGGGAAGAGAAGAGAAGAAGAGAAGAACAGGGTAGAGAAAAGGAGAGAAGAGAATGGGAGTGGAAGGAAAGGGGAGAGAAGAGGAGGATAGGGAGAGAAGGGAAGGAGGAAGAAAAGGAGGGTAAGGAATGGAAAAGAAAACGAGAGGAGGGAGAGAAGGTGAGAGAAGGAAGGAGAGAGAGAAGAGGAGGGTATGGAAGGAAGAAAGGAAGAGGAAGGAAGGAAAAGGAGAGAGGAGAGAAGGTGAGAGATAAGGAAGAAGAGAGAGAGGGAGAAAAGAGAAGAGGAGGGTAGGAAAGGGAAGAGAAGAGGAAAGAGAAGAGGAAGGAAAAAAGGAGAGGATGGGAGAAAGTGAGAAATGAGGGATGGGGAGATAAGAGGAAGGAAGGGGAGAGAAAGAGCGGAAAGGAAAGGAAGGAATGGGAGAGAAGAAGAAGGGGAGAGAAGGGCGGAAAGGGAAGAGGAAGGAAGGGGAGAGAAGGGGCGGAAAGGGACGAGTGATGGGCATCTTTATCGCCTCTCATTTACGGTAATCCCGCCTCTTGCTAATCAACTTCCTCCTTCACTGAGCCGAAGATGAAAGGCAGTGATGGGGAAAGTTTGAATTTTACTCTCTCTCTCTCTCTCTCTCTCTCTCTCTCTCTCTCTCTCTCTCTCTCTCTCTCTCTCGATGTGGATGAAAATAGAGTTAAAATAGACTTTACTTGTACTACATGATACTTATCCTCCTCCTCCTCCTCCTCCTCCTCCTCCTCCTCCTCCTCCTCCTCCTCCTCCTCCTCCTCCTCCTCCTCCTCTTCCTCCTCCTCCTCCACTTTTTCTTTCTATTCATGCCAACACTCCAACCTCCAGTAATTTCATAGTATAAATAGAAGAAGAGGAGGAGGAGGAGGAGGAGGAGGAGGAGGAGGAGGAGGAGGAGGAGGAGGAGGAGGAGGAGGAGGAGGAGGAGGAGGGATAAAAGGAAATCATTTTTGTTATGCTATCGATGTATCCATCCCAGAAAACACGACCGCACACACACACACACACACACACACACACACACACACACACACACACACACACACACACACACACACACACACACACACACACACACACACACACAGACAGAGAGAGAGAGAGAGAGAGAGAGAGAATTGATTTGACTTTGTATTACATCAATCAATACAGTGTTTGGTGGAAGAAGAGGAGGAGAAAGAGGAAGTGGAGGAAGAAGAAGAGAAGGAGGAAGGAGGACGAAGGAAGAGGAAAAGGATAAGGAGGAGAAATAATAAGGAAGATAAAATTTTATAACCGTGTCTTTTGAAAATTATCAAAACAGGAAGAGGAGGAGGAGGAAGAGGAAGAGGAAGAGGAAGAGGAAGAGAAGTGGAGAAGGAGAAAGAGAAATAGGTGAAACTGTGAAAGAACTTGAATGTTTATAAAGAAGCAGAATAACATGATGAAAAGATAGAGAGAGAGAGAGAGAGAGAGAGAGAGAGAGAGAGAGAGTAAAAATAACCCTCCCATGTTTTCAAGCTTAAAAATATGCAAGAAAACAGTTATATTTGTTAGCATTTCTATTCCTCCTCACCTGCCCCATCTCTCTCTCTCTCTCTCTCTCTCTCTCTCTCTCTCTCTCTCTCTCTCTCTCTCTCTCTCTCTCTCTCTCTCTCTCTCTCTCTCTCTCTCTCTCTCTCTCTCTCTCTCTGTCGTCCTTACGTAAATATTTTCCATAATCTTTGAAGCTGTTACTGCACCATTGTCGCTTGGTGGAGGGTACACACACACACACACACACACACACACACACACACACACACACACACACACACACACACACACACACACACACACACACACACACACACACACACACACACACACACACACACACACACACACACACACACACACACACACACACACACACACACGTATATTTTAAAACCGTGCTGGTAAATTGGTTTCCCTGTGTTCTTGATCCCTTTGTCCCCTCTTTTATAGTGTTTTTCAGTACTACTAAATCCGTTTGTTGAGTTCTTACGATTGTTTTTCCTTTAGACTTTTTGTTTTTCATCGTTACTTTACTCGTCACTATTGTCTTTCATCAGCAGGAAGCCTTTTTAGTCTTCTACGTGGAATGTTGTTTTTAAAGGCCTTAACGCATATGTAAACCGTCTTTTGTTTTTTTTTTTTTCCTTCAGGTTTTCTATTTTCTCGTCCTCACTCTCTCCACGTCCCTAGTGCAAGAGTTAGCTAGTATTCCCAGTCTTTCATCATGCGTTAGTTATTCGTGGTTTACGTGGAATATTGGTTCTAAAGGCCGTAACGTATATATACTCTATCTTTTCTGTATTTCTCATGTTTATTTTTCCTTCAGATTTTCTATTTTATGATCCTTTCTCTCTCCAGCTCCCTAGTGCAAGAGTTAGCTAGTATTCGCAGTCTTTCATCAGTAGGGAGCTGTTAGTTGTTTGTGTAATGCTGTTTTAAAGGCCTTAACGCATCATGTAGTCTGTCTATTCTCTTATTTCCCATGTTTGCTTTTCCTTCAGACATTCTATTTTATGATCCTTACTCTCTCCACCTCCCTAGTGCAAGAGTTAGCTAGTATTCGCAGTCTTTCATTAGTAGGGAGCTATTAGTCTTTACGTGCAATGCTGTTTCTAAAGATATTAAAGCATCTCAGCTCTGTAAGGAGACTGTCAGCTGAGTGGGCCTTTTTCCTTTCTATTGTTGTTGCTCTTGGCCAGTCCTCCCTTCATGCATGAAAAAAGATATCTAGTCTGTCTTATTTTTTTTATTTATGTTTGTTTTACCTTCTGACTTCCTACTTTGTCATCCTCTCTCTCTCTCTCTCTCTCTCTCTCTCTCTCTCTCTCTCTCTCTCTCTCTCTCTCTCTCTCTCTCTCTCTCTCTCTCTCTCCACGTCCCTGATGCAAGCGTTAACTAATATTCGAAGTCTTTCATCATAGGGAGCTAATTCTGAAGGTCTTGGCTCATTATTTAGTGTTTTGGTGTGTGCTTTTACCTCTTTAGTTGTGTTTTTCTTCTAGACTCCTTTCTTTTTCATCCTCACTCTGACCACCTCCCTAATGCAAGAGTTAACCAGTATTCCCAGTGTTTCATTAATAGGAGCTGTTTCTAAAGGTCTAAACTCATTATATAGTGTCTAAGTCTGATTTCTTTTACCTTTTCCATTTTTCCTCTTCCTTTTCCTCCAAACTACCTTTTTCTCTCATTTCTCCACCTCCTTAGTGCAAGAGTTAACCAGCACACCCAATTTTCACCACCAATAAGCCATCAGCCCTTTAGTTCCCAGTCATCAAAGATCTTCACGAGGTGGAGGTGGGGGTCTGGGTCGCGGGGCCTCATCAGTATACCACACGAGCTGCAGCGCTAATTAACTGTCTCAAGCCACCACCAGCCCTAAGCCCAGTGTCTAGCCCTGTCCTAATCCCTGCCCTTCAGCCACACTTCCAGATACGGCGCCATCAGATAATAGAGCGAGGAATATTACCACGTTATTACCACGAGAAGGCTCCAAGCAGGCGAGACTGATGCGTGGGTAAACGTTGAGAAATGCTTCACTGTTTCTGTGTGGGTGTGTGGGGTAGAGAGAGAGAGAGAGAGAGAGAGGGAGGGTGATGGGGTATAGGATGGATTTTGTGCAAATAACCACTTTCCTTCCCACCTTTACCACCTCCTCCTCCTCCTCCTCCTCCTCCTCCTCCTCCTCCTCTTGCTTCTCTCTGTATTCATTCTGTTCCCTTCATCTCTCGTCCTTCGGCTATCCTTTACCATCCATTTTCTCACCTTCTCCTCCTCCTCCTCCTCCTCCTCCTCCTCCTCCTCCTCCTCCTCCTCCTCCTCCTCCTCCTCCTCCTCCTCCTCCTCCTCCTCCTCCTCCTCTTCCTCTTCCTCCTCCGTCAGCGCAAATGATCACGTTCTAAATGGCATTTCCAACCTAATTTCTCTCTCTCGTGTCACGCCATGCGCCTCCCTCTCCCATTTCCTTCCTCCTTCCCTTCCCCTCCCTTCCCTTCTCTTCCCTTCCTCTTCCTTCCCTCTCCTTCCCTCTCCTTCCCTCTCCTTTACTTCCCTCTCCGTCTCTTCCCTCCCCATCCTTCGTCTCCTTCATCTCCTCTCTCACCTTCGTCCTTCATCCAGCTCGCCTCAAAACTCCATTAAATAACGTTACCAACACCCTCCCCCCCATGACTCTCTCTCTCTCTCTCTCTCTCTCTCTCTCTCTCTCTCTCTCTCTCTCTCTCTCTCTCTCTCTCTCTCTCTCTCTCTCTCTCTCTCTCTCTCTCTCTCTCTCTCTCTCTCTCTCTCTCTTGCGCTCTCTTTGGTATCTAATGTCTGAAAGTAAAAAGTAAAATGTCTTTCTTTTTTTTCTTTTCTTTTTTTTTTTTTTTTTTTTTTTGCTCCTTTTCCCGCGACACGAAATGATGATTAAGGTTTTAAAATGAGCGGGATTAAGAGAGAGAGAGAGAGAGAGAGAGAGAGAGAGAGAGAAAGACAAACTTCCTCTCTCTTCTCTCTCTCTCTCTCTCTCTCTCTCTCTCTCTCTCTCTCTCTCTCTCTCTCTCTCTCTCTCTCTCTCTCTCTCTCTCTCTCTCTCTCTCATGTTGATTATTTTGTATATTTTAGGAAGGAAATTAAAATATTCCGATGAAGGTAATTTTCTTTCCTCTCTCAGTTTCTTCTCTTCGTCTTCCTCCACCTTCTTTTCCTCCTCCTCCTCCTCCTCCTCCTCCTCCTCCTCCTCCTCCTCCTCCTCCTCCTCCTCCTCCTCCTCCTATTTTATACGTGACCTAAATTTCTGAATAAAAAAAAGATAAATTAAACCTTCTATTTTCAAGATTTTACTGAAGAAATCTCGTGTATTTTCTTCAACCCTGCAAGAATTCTAATCATTTACCTGTTTATTCCGCTTCTTCTTACCTGGTTGGCATAGTATCTCTCTCTCTCTCTCTCTCTCTCTCTCTCTCTCTCTCTCTCTCTCTCTCTCTCTCTCTCTCTCTCTCTCTCTCTCTCTCTCTCTCTCTCTCTCTCTCTCTCTCTCTCTCTCTCTCTCTCTCTCTCTCTCTCTCTCTCTCTCTCTCTCTCTCTCTCTCTCACCTGTACTGCCTCACCTGTCTGTGTTATTCCTGTGTTGGCAACTCGTGGCGGGAGAGCGAAAATGATTGAAATGATTACAAACAGTTTTCTTGGTCGGTAGCGAAGAGAGAGAGAGAGAGAGAGAGAGAGAGAGAGAGAGAGAGAGAGAGAGAGAGAGAGAGAGAGAGAGTTATGTAGTGAAGGAGTGAAAATGATTTAAATTATTAAAGAATTATTTAGAGAGAGAGAGAGAGAGAGAGAGAGAGAGAGAGAGAGAGAGAGAGAGACTTATGTAGTGAAGGAGGAGTGAAAATGTTTTAAATGATTACAAATTTATTTCGAGAGAGAGAGAGAGAGAGAGAGAGAGAGAGAGAGAGAGAGAGAGAGAGCACATTAGAAGGCACAAACTTTGACTGACTGACTGAGCTCCTACCTGCCTGCCTGCCTGCCTGCCTGCCTGCCTGACTGACTGACTGACTGACTAGCAAACTTGATTCAGGCTGTGACATTTTTACATATGTTTCTGATAGTTTAGAATTGAAGGTGAAAGTGAGGGAAGAGAAGTGCGTAGAAGGAAGGGAAGGGGAAGGGAGGAGAAGGGAAGGGAAGAGAAGGAAGGGAAGGGAAGGGAAGGGAAGGAGAAAAGGAAAAAAGTGGAATATCTAGAAGGAAAAAATGTCAGAGAGCAAATCAGAATTCTTAAAATCGCCAGACCTTTACCATTTTTCCCTCTTCTTCCTCCATCTCCTCTTCTTCTTCTTCTTCTTCCTCCTCTTCCTTTTTTTTTTCCTCTTTTTGTCTTGTTCTTGTTCTTGTTATTATTGTTATTTATATTTTATTTTGTTGTACTCTTCTTTCCACTTTTCTCTCCTCCTCCTCCTCCTCCTCCTCCTCCTCCTCCTCCTCCTCTTCCTCCTCCTCCTCGCTGTTATTGTTTTGTTCTTTCTCTTCTCTTCTTCTTCATTTTTATATTGTTCTTGTTGTTCCTTTTGTTGTCCTCTTTCTTTTTTTTCCTCCTCCTCCTCCTCCTCCTCCTCCTCCTCCTCCTCCTCTTCCACCTCCTCCTCCTCTTCCACCTCCTCCTCCTCTTCCATCCTCTTCCATCTCCTCCTCCTTTTAAAGTTCCTCCTTCTCCTCCTTTTCCTCCTCCTCCTCCTCCTCCTCCTCCTCCTCCTCCTCCTCCTCCTCCTCCTCCTCCTCCTCCTCCTCCTCCTCCTCCTCCTCCTCCTCCTCCTCCTCCTCCTCCCCGCTGCTCTGGGCTCATGTGTGAAGGGGGTAAGGTGTCGTAGTCGTAATCACACCTGCAGGTAATTAGTGGAGCAGGTGAGGCGTGGAGAGAGCCACTCGAGTGTGAGTGAGAGAGAGAGAGAGAGAGAGAGAGAGAGAGAGAGAGAGGGAGAGGGATGGTAAGTGGGAAGATGGAGGAAAACAAGATTAGTGAAGTTATATAATTTGTTGTTTATTGTTATTTTATTGTTAGTATTAAACAGACAAACACACGAACAGCAACTAATGAAGGCACAGACAAGAACAGACACACACACAGACAGACAGACGGAACACACACGCTCACACACACACAGTACAAACAAAGCGACATACAGACGTACAGACAGACAGAGACGACACACACACACACACACACACACACACACACACACACACACACACACACACACACACACACACACACACACACACACACACACACACACACACACACACATACATACAGACAGACAGACAGACAGACAGACACAGGTACAGACAAGCAGTGTACTCCGCTCGTTACTTAATTGGAAGAAGGAAATGGTGTATGATTCCTGCACGAGGACTCACCTGTAATCAAGGCCCGCCCAGGTATCACTGCCACACACACACACACACACACACACACACACACACACACACACACACACACACACACACACACACACAAGAATTATTCCCCATTTTTTCAGTAATTCTTAGTCTACTTTAGTTGTGCAATAAACCTTTACTTACCTACTTACTTATTTACTTACTTAAACACAAATAGAAGAATCATACCATAACTCAAACCACCCACCTCCCCCTTTCCACCCATTTCCCCCATCCCCCAACACCCATTGTCTTTAATTGAAGGAGATCTTGTAGCGGTAAAAAAAAAAGGACAAAGAAAAAAGAAAAAACTCCTACCTTGTCACTGAGTTATGAAAGAATGCAGGTACAGATGAACACAGACATTCCTGGCGTCCCCGGAGCGTCCCAGTTGGACATGAAGGGAGGGGACAGACCACCACCACCACCACCACCACCACCACCACCACTACTACTACTACTACCACTACTACTACCACTACTGCTACTACTACCATTACCACCTCCACCACCACCACGTCCGTACCTTAACACGAGTTGCCTTCTACGAGTGCTAAGCGAGCAGATAGCGGTGAGTGAGTGCTTAGTAGGTGGCTGTGTTGCAGGGCTGGGTTGAGATAAGTCACATTGGAGTGTTTGGTCTGTGGCTGTAGTAGTTTGAAGACATTTCTCTCTGACTTTTGGCTAATTCTTTGATCTTTAACGCCTTCAGTCCTTCAGTACCATGACGCGTTTTATATTCATTCTACTTACTATTTGGTGATTTTATACAGCTTCAGAAACCAATGTAGGGGAATTTGAAATAGTGAAGACTGTTGCCATTAATCTTTTGACCTCCATAGACCCTTCTTAATGTCAATAAAATCATCTTATCATACACAAATCTCAAGGTAAAAATGTCTCATTACTGAATGGCCCTTTTTTTTTTACTTTCTGTTGCTATTTCGTTATTTTTTACAGCTTCAGAAACTTCTGTTGGAGGTTCAAATAGTGAAGACTGTGGCCACTAATCTTCTGACATCGATAGACATTTCCTGATATCAATAAAATGGTCTAATCGTACGCAAATTTCAAGGTAAAAATGTGTTCCAGTATTGAAGGGGGTTAAGTGAACTAGCAATCAAATGGGCCTTTTTATTTAACTTTCGGTGCCTTTGACCGGCTTTCCATCTTGCCTAGAAATAGTATATTGTGTTGGTATACAATGATGGAGATAATAATTGTGTTTTCTCTTATTTTACAGGTAAGCTTGACAGAAGTGACGAGTTTTTCCTTCTTTCTCCTCACCGTAAGTGTTTACCTGTTCTCCCCGACACTATTATTATCATTATTATTATTATCACTTTTATTATTATTATTATTAGTAGTAGTAGTAGTAGTACCACCATTACCACACTGCCATTGAACGGTACTTCTCTGCCTTTCCACGAGGTGACAATGAGCGGGAGGAAAGGACGTGGAATGGCGTGATAAGAATAGCACAAAGAGGAAGGGGAGAGGATGAAAGGAAGGGTGAGAGGGAGAGGAATGGAGAGCAGCAGGGAGGAACTCGGTCACTGAGGCCTGAAAGAGTGTATGGAAGTGTGAGGAGAGCCAGTACGGAGGAAAAATGAAGAAACTAGCACTGTGACATGTTGAGGAGGTGTGTGATGGGAGTCAGGCACTGTAATGACCTAAATGCTCTATTATGAAATGCTTGGATGCCATCTCTTAATCTCTTCAGTGCCAGTGCCAGGACGTGTTTTTATATTCATTCTTGTTTCTGTCTTGGTAATTTTATACAGCTTTAGATACATATGATGGGATTAGAATAGTGAAGACTCTGGCCATTAATCTTTTGACCTCCATAGACCCTTCCTAATGCAAATAAAATCGTCTAATCATACCTAAAAATATAAATAAAAATGCGTCTCAGTACTGAAGGAGTTAGTACCAAAAGGCAATTTCATATCCATTTTGGTTACTATATGATTTTACACATGTTAAGAAATATATGTTGAGATTAGAATAGTAAAGTATCTGGCCATTAATCTTTTGACCTCCATAGACTCTTCCTAATGCAAATCGTCTAATCATACCCAAAAAAATCAGGTATTGAAGGGGTTAACTTCCAACTCACTGTATTGGAAGTTGTCCAGTGGAAGTTGTAGTTTTCAGGGATGCTTTCATGGTATTAGTGAAAGGCGTGGTGTGGCAAGGTGCATAATGAGACTCACGGTACTGTCAAACACTTGGTGCCTTCTCTTAACATTGAACAGGCTGTAGTGGAAGTTATCTAATGAGAATTACAGTTTTAACCCCTTCAGTACTGGCACACATTTTTACTTTGAGATATGTGTATGATTAGACCACTTTTTTGACATTATGAAGGATCTATGGAGGTCAGATGATTTTATGGGCATAGTCTTCTCTATTCTAATCGCCAACATAAGTTTTTGAAGCTGTAAAGAATCACCAAATAGTAAATAGAACGAATATGGAAACGCGTCATGGTACTGATGGAGTTAAAAGGTTATTTCATGATGCTATTGGTGGATTAACATCTCTTCACCGTGAGTATGGAAGAGCACCCCTGATACCAGACCTTAAAATACCCGTGGCCTTTGAAATATCCTAATGAAAGAAATAGAGAAAAAGATCGAAACATTTCAAAATACAAGTCAATTTTGATGGGACGAGTGAGTGAATGGAAAGTAGATGAATACAATGCTTTATCGTGCACTCTCCCACACACAAACCCTGGGTAGTGTAGGCAATGTAAGTGAACTAGCGGGAATGGAGGCAGAGTTAAGGAAGGCAGTGGCGGGAAGCTTAAATGAAGTCACAGTACGGTGGGTGAACTGTCATACAAAGCTTTTTTTTCTTTTTTTATGTTATAGTCTATAGCACCTGTAGGTCTAATGAAGAGTATGAGAATTTCTGCTCAGCTTCCACCCATTAGCGGCGCAAGCGATTTTATTTATACTGGTACTCATATTAGAACCCATATCACCACCAAGCGCATCTTTGGTTTGAGGCAATCACACCTCCACCTAGAACCATGGAGACATGTAGGTAACTTCAAACCACTCGACAAATGGCAAAGTTTTAAGACGGCAAGTGGTGGGATTCGAACCTACATATGGAGGTCTACCCGATCCCACGCTCACCACCTTATCCACTACACCACCGCCTCCCTTAGAAAGTCACACATTGATGAAGAGTTTTGATTCAGGGAAAACATTTACGGAAGTGAGTTATAATGTGGAAGGGAAAAAGTTTATAAAGGTTTTATTATTATGTTTATTAATTATTTATTTTGATTTTGTGTTGTGGTGAGAAGAGTTTCTTTTTTAGTTAACTTTTGTCTTATTTTTCTTTCTTGGATGCCACACTGCATGTAGAGGAAACAGGTAAAGGATATGCTGTTGTTAGCTGTTGTTGTAGTAGTAGTAGTAGTAGTAGTAGTAGTAGTAGTAGTAGTAGTAGTAGTAGTAAAAGTAAAAATAGTAGAGTAGTAGTAGTAGTAGTAGTAGTAGCAGTAGTAGTAGTAATAGTAATAGAAGTAGTGGTGGTTGGAGCAGTAGCAGTAGTAGTAGTAGTAGTAACAGTAGTGAAAGAAATACTGGTAAAAATAGTAGCAGGAGCAGTAGTAGTAGTAGTAGTAGTAGTAGTAGTAGTAGTAGTAGTAGCAGCAGTAATAGTAGAATTAGTAGTAGTAGTAGTAATAATAGTAGTAGTAGTAGTAGTAGTAGTAGTAGTAATAGTACTAGTAGAAGTAGTAGTAGTAGTAGTAGTAGTAGTAGTAGTAGTAGTTGTTGTTGTTGTTGTTGTTGTTGTAATACTGTTGTTGTCGATGTTATTGTTGTTATTGTTAATGTTACTGTTATTGTTGTTATTGGCATCGTTGTTCTTCATGTGACTGGTTCAAATTGTTTCGCTCGACGTTTTCCCAAACTTTGGTATCGATTTTTTTCTTTTTTTCGTCTTTTATTTTCGTGTCGTTGGGTAGATTTTTATGGTGTTAATGAAGCCAATTTAAACTTCTAGTCACTTTTAAGCTCTCTCTCTCTCTCTCTCTCTCTCTCTCTCTCTCTCTCTCTCTCTCTCTCTCTCTCTCTGTTATTGAGTTAGGTCATCCTGTCTCTCTCGTCTCTGCCGCCAACAAGACAGGGTGACGTCACTTCCGGTCCAATACAGTGAAAGAAACTCAATATATTATGTCCTATTTAGTGTACTTCGTGTGTGTGTGTGTGTGTGTGTGTGTGTGTGTGTGTGTGTGTGTGTGTGTGTGTGTGTGTGTGTGTGTGTGTGTGTGTGTGTGTTGCCACCATACACGTGCACTGCCATCACCACCATCACCACCTTCATTTAAACCCACTTAGTCACCCACGCGCGTGCACACACACACACACACACACACACACACACACACACAC
>NC_059277.1:5852500-5855000 GCF_017591435.1 Portunus trituberculatus
CCAATGAACCTTCTGCAGTGAATTGAACAACCCTACAGTGTCTTCACCAGGCATATCGTACATCACTGACATTCAAAAGTTATCAGAAGTCAATATCACGGAAAAACACGCCCATTAATCAGGAGGAAAGCGTAAATACTTGACCGTATCGCAGCGCCCCGAAGGTCAAGGCACGGTATCATCAACTGAGTGTCCAGCTGTCTATGTGTCACCCTCATTGAGATTCGCTTTCCAAATACGAGGCAGCGGGAAAAGTGAAGGGAATTGTTGCGTGCGTGCGTGCGTGTTAAGAGAGAGAGAGAGAGAGAGAGAGAGAGGGAATCTTATGGCCTAATTCGTTATATTAAACTACAATAAATACACGCAAAAAAATATATAAACAACAAATATTAAAAAAAATCATTTCAAGATCTGTATTAATTGAAGACATTTAAGTAATTCAAGTTCTATTGTAATTAAGTAACGAAGTCAAATAATCACCTTAAAAATTACACAAACCACGAAGAACAGTTTGTCAAAAAAAAAAAATGTGATTAATTCTTGTCTCTTAGAAAACAAAATGTAAAAAAAAAAAAATGTTTATTTAACGTTTTGAGTGTAGAAGTTAGCGGGAGAGATGTGATGGTGGTAGTGGTGGTGGTGGTGGTGGTGGTAGTGGTGGTGGTGGTGGTGGTGTTTCTACGTGTTGAGGAAGGAAGTAAGGCGAGATAAACCAAATGAGGCCTACGTGACTTAATGGTTTTTCCCCTTCTTGGGTCACGACAGGACGCATCACACGTGTTCTTGTGTCCTTGCTCTCTCTCTCTCTCTCTCTCTCTCTCTCTCTCTCTCTCTCTCTCTCTCTCTCTCTCTCTCTCTCTTTCTATATTTCTTCTATCTTTTTTCTTTCTCCTTTTCTTTCACTTTCTCTTTTTCTTTCTTTTACTATCTCTCCCTTTCCCACTCCTTCCCTCCCTTCCTCCCTCCCTTCCTCCACCTCCCTCCCTCCTTCCTTCACTCCGTCCTCACCTGGCAGTGTTTAATCTTTCTACGTATCGTCAACTCGCAACTCGACACACGCCTCTCGAGATCTCTGAGAAAGTCTCCACTTAGTAATGAGTGTTTGGACAAGTGTTTCTACCTTCCCTATCACTGCTCTCTAACGTCACTTGAACTCATTACCTCACCTCTAGCCCAGCCCCGGGACGCTTATCTGGCGCTTATCGGGTAAAAAGACACTTGCGCCCAGATTGTAACTTATGAGTTGTGTGGAGTGTGTGTGGTGTGGCCAGTGGCTGTTTCATGCTCCCTTAGCACTATCAGCATTGCAAGCACACGTCTCTGATCGTTGAGTGCTCCCAGTGCGTCCGTGTTACTGAAGGTGCTGTGTGCGGTGAAGAGTTTACCAGCAGAGCAGTCATGGATGTTGAGGTTCTTTTGGATACTGTAAGGCCGCTCCCTGTCTACTTCCCAGCTACCTTCAGAGGGAGGCAGGCAAAGATTCACCAGAGACGCCGCCACTCCGTCCTTCCATTAACGTGAGTGTGTGTGTGTGAGAGTATGCGAGTGTGCAAAGGCTCGTATTCTCAAATAATTCTGCGCTTCACCGCCACTATTTCAATGTTGTTTTTTTGCCATTTGCACGATTTTTAGTGTTTTTATGGTTCTGTAATGAGATTAAAAAGATTTCTGCATTATTAACTGTAGAAATACTCTTGAAAACGCCGCTAATCATCCCTGTCACCTTGGAAAACAGTCGTGGTAATAGAGAAGAGAGTTTTTATGGAGTGTTTTTACGCTTCTAGAGGTAAATTAACAAGATTACTACACTATTAACTGAAGAAATACTCTTGAAAACTCCGCTAGTCATCCCTGCGGCTTTGGAAAACAGTGGTGGTAAGAGAGCATATCGTTTTAGGATGTTTTTCCGGTTCTAGAGGCAGAGTGAAAAGATTTTTACATTATTAACTGCAGAAACACTCTTCAAAATCCCCGCTAATTATATCTATAGCCTTGAAAAACAGTATTGGTGAGAGAGGAAAGCTATTTTAAGTTTTAAGTTTATTTTCACGCTTTTTAGGGATAGATTAACAAGATTTCAATATTATTAACTGTAGAAACACTCTTGAAAATCCCGCTAGTCATTTCTGTGGCCTTGGAAAATAGTCGTGGTGAGAGCAAAACATTCCTGAACACGGATTTGAAAGCCTCAAGGGACACCACGCTAACACTTCGCTGATTTGAGTGACTGGGAGAACTAAGTGTGGGAGTTACTGTGATAATTTGTTGATTGCCTGGGAGTAAGTAATTGGGTTATAGAGAAATTGTATGGGAGCCTATATTTTTCTTCGTGTGTGTGTGTGTGTGTGTGTGTGTGTGTGTGTGTGTGTGTGTGTGAATGTTTGCTGCCGGATTGATTACTTGGGTGGGAGTAATATATGAATTTTCACTTCTGGTTTATTCCTTCTGCAGCGTGTCCGCCAAGTGACCATCGTTTATATTCTCGTGAAAGGTTCCAATA
>NC_059277.1:5875000-5882500 GCF_017591435.1 Portunus trituberculatus
CTTCACTATCTTAATACCCCACATGAGTTTTTGAAGCAGTATAAAATCACCAAATTGTAAGCAGAATGAATATGGAAAGGCGTCATGGTACTGAAGGGGTTAATCTCTTCATATTAATTTTGCTTACTCTGGTGATCTTATACAGCTTCAGAAATACGTGATGGGGTTAGAAAAGTGAAGTCTCTAGCCATTAATCTCCTGACATCCATAGACTCTCCCTAATGCAAGTAAAATGTTCTAATCCTACACAAAAAATCATGGTAAAAATGTGTCCCAGTACTGAAAGGATTAATCTCTTCAGTACCAGGACGCGTTTTTATATCAATCCTGGTTAATATTTTGGTGATTTCATGCAGCTTCATAAGCACATGTTGGGATTAGAATGGAAAAGAACTTGGACGTCAATCTTCTGATCTTCATAGACCCTTCTTAATGCAAATAAAATCGTCTAATCTTACACAAAAATCAAGGTAAAATGAGTCTCATTACTGAAGGACTTAAACCACTAAGAGTTTCAGGATAAGATTAACGAATATATATAATTAATTAGTATTGTTCTCCGTCACTTCTCGTATTTCTAACATCTCACAATTCACTTAACCAAAAGAATAACAATATGCATGAGATCCTGAGCGCAATACTCAGATTGCATCCCTCTGTCACTGCAGCCAGTTTTAAAGACCATAGAGACGATTAGCCGAGTTTTAAAGAGTATTTTTCCTTTTGATAATTCAGAAAACTTGTTAACATGTCACTAAAATTATAGAAACAACCTTAAAGACCCGTGTCACTTCAACTAGGGGCCCTTGGAAAAATAATGAAGGTTCAACGTGGAAATGTTTCAGAATATGGGCTATCAACAGAATGGCACGTATTTCCTTTATCATTCTCCGTAAGGTGAATGAAAGATATAATGTATGCATGGGTGGAGTGGAGTGGAGTGGAAGGGAGTGGAGTGGAGGCGCGGCACATTGCAACACGTCTCCACAACAAGCGTTCGGCCAGTAATGGGATGAGAATGTTTGCCTTAAATCTCGTATCCTTAAACTTTCCTGCGCTTCACCTCCACTATTTCAAAAACCTTTTTTTAGATTTATACGAGTTTTCAAGGCAGAGTGACAAGATTTCTGCATTATTAACTGGAGAAACACTCTTGAAAACCCTGGTAGTTATCTATCTGGCTTTGCAAAAATAGTCGTGAGAGAGAGAGAGAGAGAGAGAGAGAGAGAGAGAGAGAGAGAGAGAGAGAGAGCGTTATTTAGGGTGTTTTTATAGTTCTAGAGGCAGAGTGACAAGATTTCTGCGTTATTAACTGGAGAAACACTCTTGAAAACTCCGCTAATCATCTCTGTGGCCTTGAAAACAGTCATGGTGAGAGAGCAAAGAGTTTTTGAATACTGATGCAATTCGTCGTGGATCATTTCAGCGAGTATCTTTGCCGAGAGTAAGTGTGTTGTTAGTTGTTGGCGGCAAGAAGGTGCTAAACACGAGGACCTCAAGGATTCCATTTGCCGACTTATAAACAACACATTCTTTTTGCTGTATCATTTCTCCTCTCCCTCACTCTCTCACACTCTCCCTCCCTCCTCTCCTCACCGCACCTCCGTTACGTCACACAGCCGCCGCTTTACCTTCACCTGACGTCACCTCTCCGGCATCCTCGTGAGTGAGTCCGCCTCGCCCTTATGTCTTCCTCATCTTCCCTTGTTTTCTTGTTGCCGAAACACCGCACGCCGCCGCCACCGCCACAGTCTCCGCCGCGGCTGAATCACCGCCTTGTGCCCATCCCACTCAAGCGTCACTCCTTTACCTGTGCTATCGCGGCGTCAGTCTGTCTGTTTCTCCGAGAGCCACGCCACCCACAGCCCCTCCGAGGCGCCAGGGCACTTCTGTCGCCGCCTCATCTCACTCCGGACCCTCAGCCAGACGCCGCCCACCTCCACGCCCCTCCCGGTCCTCCCAAGTGCCCTCCCCGCCGACTCCGCCTCTTAGGTTGCGTCTGTGAATGAATATTAGGTCCCAGGCCACCGGTGGGCGAGTGATTACCGCGGGTGAAGAGCCTCCTTCAGCGTGGGAGGCGGCAGCAGCAGCAGCAGCAGCAGGAGGAGGAGGGGGAAGTGAGGCTGCCCCTTGCCCGCCAGTTGCCCAGTGACAGAAGGGAGAGACGCTCCTGCTGTAGTGACTGTCCTTACTAACACTACTACTATCACTACTACTGCTGCTGCTGCTACTGCTCCCTCTCCAGTGCTGGTCGGTGTGGTGAAGTGTGCGGTGAAGTGTGAGTGGTGTGGTGGCGGGCGCGGTGGTGCTACTGGTGGTGGTGGTGGTGGTGAGTTTGGGCATGTCCAGAAGGATGGTGGCCAAGCGGCGGGCGCAGCTGGCGTACCTCAGGACTCAGAGCGCGCCCATCCATATCCTGGCGCAGAAATGGTAAGGTACACCCACTTCCTTCCTTCCTTCCTTCCTTTTCTTTCTCTCCTTCCTTACTTCCTTCTTTTCTTTCCTTTCTTCTTTCCTTCTTTCGTTCCCTCCCTAAATACTTATATCAGGAGTATAAATTTTGGCACAGAAATGGTAAGATACACTCCCCTTCCTTACGTCCTTCCTTCCTTCCTTCCTTCCTTCCTTCCTTCCTTCCTTCCTTCCTTCCTTCTTTGATTCGCTTCTCTTCTGTTATCTCTTCTCTCGGATGTAAATGGATTCTCCCTCTTATCTTCGCCTCCTTCCTCTTCCCTTTCTTTCTGGCATCTTTCCTTCCTTCTTTCCTTTCTTTTCTTTCCTTAATTCCTTCTTTCCTTCTCTCCATACTTCTGTCACCAATATAAATCTTTCCTCTTTATCTCCTTTTTCCTAACTTTCACCGTGATTATCTTCCTTCCTTCTTTCTTCTGTCTTCCTTACTTCCGTCTTCCTTACTATCTCTCTCTCCTCTCTCTCTCTCTCTCTCTCTCTCTCTCTCTCTCTCTCTCTCTCTCTCTCTCTCTCTCTCTCTCTCTCTCTCTCTCTCTCTCTCTCTCTCTCTCTCTCTCTCTCTCTCTCACATATACACAGTCCCCTCACTTCCTCTCCCCTCAGTCACACCTTAATTCCCTCACAACAAAGCCCCTTCACTTCCCCTCAGTCCGTCTTCCTTTCCCCTCACACAGCGTTCATCCTCATTAGACTCTCCCTCCCCTCTCCCTCCCCTCACTCTCTCTCCCCCTTCTCCATTTTTTACTCTCTTACTCTCTCTGATACTCTTTTCATCCTAATTTATTTTCTTTTTTTTTCTCCTTTTTTGTTCCCCTCCTTCACTCTCCTCTTTCTTCTTCCTCCTCCTTCTTCGTCTCTCTTATCTCTCCTCCGTTCTCTCTTCTCCATTTATCTTTTGTTGTGTCTCCCTTTAACTCTCTTCCTCTTTTCGTATCATTTTCCTCTTTATTTCCTCTTCTTCTTCCTTATTCCTGTTTATTTCCCCTTCATCCTTACCTTTCCATCTTCCTTTCCTTCCTTTCTCTACTATATAATCTTGTTTTTCTTCCATCTTATCCCTGTTCCATGCCTGTCCCTTCTCCCTCCTCCCTTCTTCCTTCTCTTCTCTTTCTCCTATCCTTACCCATTCTCCTCCCTTTCTCAAATCCCATCCTTGTCCCTTCTGTTCTCCTCCCTTTCTCCCATCCCATCACTGTTTCACTCCTGTCCCTTCTCCCTTTCTCTCTTCTCTTCCTCCGTTCCATCCTTGTTCCATTCCCTTCTCTTCCTGTTCTGCCATTCCTGTCTCCTCTCTCTTCTCTTCTTTCTCCTATCCCTTTCCCTTCCTCCATCCCATCCCTGTTCCTTCCCTCTCCCTCCTCCCTTCGCTTCTCTTTCTCCCATCCGTTTCCTTTCTATTCCCTCCGGCCCAGCGGGGACTAAAGCACGGAGTTATGGAGTTATGTGGAGTTATGTAGAGTTTATAAGCTTAAGTGTGACGTGCAGCTTCCGCCCCCTTGCCTCGTCTCCCCGCCCCCCCCCCCATGCTGGTTTGTCTCCTGAGTTTCGGCCTGTCAAGAGAGAGAGAGAGAGGAGGAGGTGAAGTTTGGATAAAGCTTCCTGTGCTGTCTTGTCACCTCTTTTCTCCTCACCTCACCTCGATAAGCTAGTTAGAGAGGGTGAAAGAGTCCCATCACTTCACCTCAATTCACTTCACCTCACCTTACCTGTCCTAACCTCACTTCACCTCACCTCATTACCTCGTCACCCTCGTCACCTCACCTCGACAAGCTAGTTATAGATGGCCAGACAGTCCATCACCTCACCTCACCTCACTTTACCTGGACGAGCTAGTTAGGGGGTGAGAGGGTACATTACCTGTCCCTAATTGTAAGGTGATTAACTCCATTATCTGCCTGAGTCCCGCTAATGTAACGCTTTGACTTGTGACGGCAGAAGAGGGGTGATGATGTCAGCTGAGCGTGGCGGTGTATTAAGTGAGTGGTGTTGTATAAGGTGAGTAAGACGAGTAAGACTGCCACAGCAACACACCGCAACACAGACACACAGCAGGACAGTGAACACAGCAGCACAACGGGTCTCACTCCCCCTCACAACCGACATTTGGTACTGGGGTAAAAAGATACGAATATTTATTAATTTCTTCAGTTCCATGACGCGTTTTCATATTCATTCTGGCGACTTTATGCTGCTTCAGAAACCTATGCTGGGATTAGAATAGTAAAGACCTCCATAGACCTTTCTTAATGCAAAGAAAATCGTCTAATCATACCAAAATCTCAATATAAAAATGCATCCCAGTACTGAAGGGATTAGTCTCCTCAGTAGCAAGACGTGTTTTCATATTCATTCTGGTTACTATTTGGTGATTTTATACAGCTTCAGAAACATATGTGGGGGATTAGAATAGCAAAGACTGGCTATTAATACTCTGATCCTCATAGAACCTTCCTAATACAAATAAAATCGTCTATTCATACCCAGAAATCAAGGTAAAAATGTGTCTCAGTATTGAAGGGTTAAAGTTTCAAAATCAAATGTCCGCAGATTGACTTATAATGCTGACAGGTACACGACCACCTCATTAACGCCAATTCAGACTGAGCCACACCTCGCCACGGTCTGAGGAATACACTAAACTAACCCCCCCACCCACCATTTTTTTTTTTTTTTTTTTTACAATACTCGATAATTTCATTTCTTTTTGTCATATGTAACAATATCCTTTAATTTCCTTTCATTTCCTTGTATTTCTTGCGACATTACAAATATCATTCCTTATATTTTCTGAACTGAGTCTCTTCATTTCCCTTCCTTCAGTGTGATGTGAACGCTTTTTATGTAAGAGGAGAAACTGGCCAAAGACAAAAAAAAATATGAAAAAAGGCCTACTTAATTGCCAGTCCCCTTGCAGGTCAGAGAGTCAGCTGAAAGAAAGTGACAAATGTAAAAAAAAACATTTACTAAAACTGTTCAGTGTCAGTCTGCTCAGGCCGCCACAAAGCCCCAGACACAGCTCAGCAGCCCACACCAGACTCTAAACAAGCTGAGTGAAGCAGTCAGCGCCCCATGTACCAGCTGAGTTCAGTCTGAGCAGTGTAATAAAAATAGATTGTAGATTGGAGAGAAATGAATCATCCTCATTAGCTTCTCCCTTCTCTCTCTCTCTCTCTCTCTCTCTCTCTCTCTCTCTCTCTCTCTCTCTCTCTCTCTCTCTCTCTCATTCAAATTCATCTCCTTCCTTTCTTTTCTCTAATAATGAGCCGTTGCTAACAGAGACGCGGATAGAATTGGAGGAAAAACAGAATTTAGTGTCCTAGATTGCAAAGGGAAGAATATCAAGAAATGTACTGTGTTATGAGGAATAGGAGGAATTATAGTGCAAGGAAAACATGAGTGGGAGGAAAAGCAGAATATTTAATGCCTTATATTGTATGGGGAAGTATATGAAGAAATGTAGTGTGTTGTAAGGAATAGGAAGGATTATGGTGAATGTGGTGTAAGAAAAACATGATATTTAGTGCCATCGACTGCAAAACGGGAAAATATATCAAGACATTTACTTTATTTTAAAGAATGGGAAGAATTAGAGAGCAAGAAAAGATGATATTTAGTGTCCTAGATTGCAAAACGAAAATAAATCAAGAAATGTACTTTATTTTAACCCCTTCAATAGTGGGACACATATTTTACCTTGAGATTTATGTACGATTAGACCATTTTATTGACATTACGAAAGGTCTATGGAGGTCAGATAATTAATGGCCGGAGTCTCCACTATTTTAATCCCCACATAGGTCTTTTGAAGCTGTATAAAATCACCAAATAGTAAGCAGAATGAACAAGGAAGCGCTTCATGGCACTCAAGGGGTCAGGGAAGACATAGAAGAATCTCAGAACTGGACGTTTATAATTATCTCAGGAATGCAACAACGAGGAAGAAATCAAGTGTTTTAGCAATTACTAACGTTTATAAATAGCAGAATAAAAATGTCGGAAATCCCTTACGTAAATTGTGGGAAATTTAACCACATAGAGAAAACAAGAGTGAACTAATGCAAGAAACACGTGTGAAGAAAAGACCACCAATGACTTTCTTTTATAAATAACTGAAAAAAATACTAAAATATCTTACGTAAAGCACAAATAAGATGAGAGGAGGAAGGAATGAGAGAGAGAGAGAGAGAGAGAGAGAGAGAGAGAGAGAGAGAGAGAGAGAGAGAGAGAGAGAGAGAGAGAGAGAGAGAGAGAGAGAGAGAGAGAGAGAGAGAGTGGGAGAGAAACGTAAAGCACAAATAAGAGACGAGGAAGGAATGACACACACACACACACACACACACACACACACACACACACACACACACACAGAGAGAGAGAGAGAGAGAGAGAGAGAGAGAGAGAGAGAGAGAGAGAGAGAGAGAGAGAGAGAGAAATGTAAAACCCAAGTAATAATTTTAACTTGGGAGAGAAAAGTAAATAGACAAATGTGCAAAGACAGAAAAACCATTTAATACTCTTTACAAATACCACAAATAATCTTAAAAAATCCTAGAAAATAACAATAAATAAATCAAGTTAGAGATCAATAAAAGTAAACACACATACGCACACAGAATATTAATTACTACTATGTATATACGCATAAGTAACAGAAATCCTTAGAAAATGCCATTATGAAGAGTAGAATATATAAAGTAAGAAATAAATACTCTAGAAATTCAGAACAAAGAGAGAAAACAAAGAGAGGTAATAGAAATTCTTAAAAAATAAAAGCATGAAGGCTAAAATATTTGTTGTAAGAAAAAAATACACTAGAAATTCAACATAAAGAGAGAAAACACACACACACACACACACACACACACACACACACACACACACACACACACACACACACACACACACACACACACATGGATACAACAGCCACTAATATTTATAAATACCCAAAAAATCTCAAAATACTCAAACTTACGTAAGAAACAGTGAAGGGATTAGTGTTACTCTTCCTTCTGAATCTACCTTGGC